>NC_052324.1:43238646-43281146 GCF_016432855.1 Salvelinus namaycush | reverse complement strand
TGACAGACATATACACTGACAGACAGACAGATATATACACTGACAGACAGACAGACAGATATATACACTGACAGACAGACCAACAGAATACGAGACCAGAACAACATGACACACGTCAACCCATTTTGATTGACATTGTGTGGTGGGGGCACTGGTGTGTAAACAGCGTGGACTTGTGTAATTGTCTCTAATCCAATTTGTAGTCTTATTTTGGAGTGTGCTGGTAGGCTAGTTGTTATATCTGAGCCCTTAATCGCCATACAGAGATATCCTCCTCCTCCTCATCCTCTTCATCCTCCTCCTACTAATCTCTGCCTAACAGCTTCATTCTCATTGTTTCTCTTCAGTTTTATGAATGAATATGAAGAGTATTCCTTCCTCCTTTTTCTCCTCTGTGGTTCTGCTCCTCCTCTCCCGTCCCTCTGCTCCTCCTCTCCCGTCCCCCTGCTCCTCCTCTTCCTCCTGTTTCTCTTCCCCTCTTCTCCTCCGGTTTTCAGTTGAAGTTCAAGGAAGATATTAGATCTGTAAACGATTGGCTGGTTCTGGTCTCATGTTGACTTGAAATGCGCCGATCGTCTCGCTCCACTGCTCACTCCATCGTCCCTCCTTCCTGCCTGGCCTCATTCAGTAACCTCACTACCAGCTTAGCTTGTTGTGTTGTCGGGGGTAACGCTGTTGCCGGGGACGATGTCTGAGCACATGCAGCTGTCCTTAGCTCTGTGTAGGATCGGCTTCTATACGGTAAGAAATATGAATACTCAACTATCATCATAACAGGTGGTGTGTTGTGAGTGCGGGGGAAGATGTCTGTTACATGGATGTGCTCTTGTTTTTGAGTGAGTGTGTGTGTGTGTGTGTGTGTGTGTGTGTGTGTGAGAGAGGGGGGAGTGGGTGGGGGGGGGGGAGGGCGGGTGTGGGATCTGTATGCAAGGGGGAGCAGGAAGGGAGCCACTGTTTGGTTTATGAATGGAGAGGCACTAAGCACCTCTCTCTCTCTCTCCAGTCTTCTGTTATGAAGGTGCAACAGTCAGGATGTAAAGCAGAGTATGAAATGAAGCGGTTTAGCCAATATCTCTGTGCTTATATTGCTGTGAAGATGTTTAAGGCTGAGTTTACACATCTTTTGACCAGTAGTTGGTCTTTTGACCAATCAGATCAGATCCCGCACTCCTCTCCCCTGTAACTATTCCCCAGGCCGTTGCTGTAAATGAGAACGTGTTCTCAGTCAACTTACCTGGTAAAATAAATAAAAATAATGGTTAAATCAAATAAATAAATTCTATTTTGCCAATAATTGGGCAAAAGATCAGAATTGTGATGCCTGTGTAAACGTAGATATGGTTCCTGAGCCTGAGGCAGATCACATAGTCTGATCTGAATCAGATGAGATACTTTACTGAATGTGGCTTTATGTTTATCTCTCCGATTCTCTCTCTCTCTCTCTCTCTCGACTGTTTTGAATGCACCCTATAGCCTATGAGGTGGGAGGCTGATACCTCTATGCATCCTACAGCCTATGAGGTGGGAGGCTGATGCCTCTATGCATCCTACAGCCTATGAGGTGGGAGGCTGATGCCTCTATGCATCCTACAGCCTATGAGGTGGGAGGCTGATGCCTCTATGCATCCTATAGCCTATGAGGTGGGAGGCTGATACCTCTATGCATCCTATAGCCTATGAGGTGGGAGGCTGATGCCTCTATGCATCCTACAGCCTATGAGGTGGGAGGCTGATTCCTCTATGCATCCTATAGCCTATGAGGTGGGAGGCTGATACCTCTATGCATCCTATAGCCTATGAGGTGGGAGGCTGATTCCTCTATGCATCCTACAGCCTATGAGGTGGGAGGCTGATACCTCTATGCATCCTACAGCCTATGAGGTGGGAGGCTGATTCCTCTATGCATCCTACAGCCTATGAGGTGGGAGGCTGATTCCTCTATGCATCCTATAGCCTATGAGGTGGGAGGCTGATTCCTCTATGCATCCTATAGCCTATGAGGTGGGAGGCTGATGCCTCTATGCATCCTATAGCCTATGAGGTGGGAGGCTGATGTCTCTATGCATCCTATAGCCTATGAGGTGGGAGGCTGATGCCTCTATGCATCCTATAGCCTATGAGGTGGGAGGCTGATGCCTCTATGCATCCTATAGCCTATGAGGTGGGAGGCTGATGCCTCTATGCATCCTATAGCCTATGAGGTGGGAGGCTGATGCCTCTATGCATCCTATAGCCTATGAGGTGGGAGGCTGATTCCTCTATGCATCCTACAGCCTATGAGGTGGGAGGCTGATTCCTCTATGCATCCTACAGCCTATGAGGTGGGAGGCTGATGCCTCTATGCATCCTACAGCCTATGAGGTGGGAGGCTGATGCCTCTATGCATCCTATAGCCTATGAGGTGGGAGGCTGATGCCTCTATGCATCCTACAGCCTATGAGGTGTGAGGCTGATGCCTCTATGCATCCTACAGCCTATGAGGTGGGAGGCTGATGCCTCTATGCATCCTACAGCCTATGAGGTGGGAGGCTGATGCCTCTATGCATCCTACAGCCTATGAGGTGGGAGGCTGATGCCTCTATGCATCCTACAGCCTATGAGGTGGGAGGCTGATGCCTCTATGCATCCTATAGCCTATGAGGTGGGAGGCTGATTCCTCTATGCATCCTACAGCCTATGAGGTGGGAGGCTGATGCCTCTATGCATCCTATAGCCTATGAGGTGGGAGGCTGATTCCTCTATGCATCCTACAGCCTATGAGGTGGGAGGCTGATGCCTCTATGCATCCTATAGCCTATGAGGTGGGAGGCTGATTCCTCTATGCATCCTATAGCCTATGAGGTGGGAGGCTGATACCTATATGCCTCCTATAGCCTATGAGGTGGGAGGCTGATACCTCTATGCATCCTACAGCCTATGAGGTGGGAGGCTGATGTCTCTATGCATCCTACAGCCTATGAGGTGGGAGGCTGATGCCTCTATGCACCCTACAGCCTATGAGGTGGGAGGCTGATGCCTCTATGCATCCTACAGCCTATGAGGTGGGAGGCTGATTCCTCTATGCATCCTATAGCCTATGAGGTGGGAGGCTGATGCCTCTATGCATCCTATAGCCTATGAGGTGGGAGGCTGATTCCTCTATGCATCCTATAGCCTATGAGGTGGGAGGCTGATTCCTCTATGCATCCTACAGCCTATGAGGTGGGAGGCTGATTCCTCTATGCATCCTATAGCCTATGAGGTGGGAGGCTGATGCCTCTATGCATCCTATAGCCTATGAGGTGGGAGGCTGATGCCTCTATGCATCCTATAGCCTATGAGGTGGGAGGCTGATTCCTCTATGCATCCTACAGCCTATGAGGTGGGAGGCTGATTCCTCTATGCATCCTATAGCCTATGAGGTGGGAGGCTGATTCCTCTATGCATCCTACAGCCTATGAGGTGGGAGGCTGATGCCTCTATGCATCCTATAGCCTATGAGGTGGGAGGCTGATTCCTCTATGCATCCTACAGCCTATGAGGTGGGAGGCTGATGCCTCTATGCATCCTATAGCCTATGAGGTGGGAGGCTGATTCCTCTATGCATCCTATAGCCTATGAGGTGGGAGGCTGATACCTATATGCCTCCTATAGCCTATGAGGTGGGAGGCTGATACCTCTATGCATCCTACAGCCTATGAGGTGGGAGGCTGATGTCTCTATGCATCCTACAGCCTATGAGGTGGGAGGCTGATGCCTCTATGCACCCTACAGCCTATGAGGTGGGAGGCTGATGCCTCTATGCATCCTACAGCCTATGAGGTGGGAGGCTGATTCCTCTATGCATCCTATAGCCTATGAGGTGGGAGGCTGATGCCTCTATGCATCCTATAGCCTATGAGGTGGGAGGCTGATTCCTCTATGCATCCTATAGCCTATGAGGTGGGAGGCTGATTCCTCTATGCATCCTACAGCCTATGAGGTGGGAGGCTGATTCCTCTATGCATCCTATAGCCTATGAGGTGGGAGGCTGATGCCTCTATGCATCCTATAGCCTATGAGGTGGGAGGCTGATGCCTCTATGCATCCTATAGCCTATGAGGTGGGAGGCTGATTCCTCTATGCATCCTACAGCCTATGAGGTGGGAGGCTGATTCCTCTATGCATCCTATAGCCTATGAGGTGGGAGGCTGATACCTCTATGCATCCTATAGCCTATGAGGTGGGAGGCTGATTCCTCTATGCATCCTATAGCCTATGAGGTGGGAGGCTGATACCTCTATGCATCCTACAGCCTATGAGGTGGGAGGCTGATTCCTCTATGCATCCTACAGCCTATGAGGTGGGAGGCTGATTCCTCTATGCATCCTATAGCCTATGAGGTGGGAGGCTGATTCCTCTATGCATCCTACAGCCTATGAGGTGGGAGGCTGATTCCTCTATGCATCCTATAGCCTATGAGGTGGGAGGCTGATGCCTCTATGCATCCTATAGCCTATGAGGTGGGAGGCTGATGTCTCTATGCATCCTATAGCCTATGAGGTGGGAGGCTGATGCCTCTATGCATCCTATAGCCTATGAGGTGGGAGGCTGATGCCTCTATGCATCCTATAGCCTATGAGGTGGGAGGCTGATGCCTCTATGCATCCTATAGCCTATGAGGTGGGAGGCTGATTCCTCTATGCATCCTACAGCCTATGAGGTGGGAGGCTGATTCCTCTATGCATCCTACAGCCTATGAGGTGGGAGGCTGATGCCTCTATGCATCCTACAGCCTATGAGGTGGGAGGCTGATGCCTCTATGCATCCTATAGCCTATGAGGTGGGAGGCTGATGCCTCTATGCATCCTACAGCCTATGAGGTGGGAGGCTGATGCCTCTATGCATCCTATAGCCTATGAGGTGGGAGGCTGATTCCTCTATGCATCCTATAGCCTATGAGGTGGGAGGCTGATTCCTCTATGCATCCTACAGCCTATGAGGTGGGAGGCTGATGCCTCTATGCATCCTACAGCCTATGAGGTGGGAGGCTGATGTCTCTATGCATCCTATAGCCTATGAGGTGGGAGGCTGATTCCTCTATGCATCCTATAGCCTATGAGGTGGGAGGCTGATGCCTCTATGCATCCTACAGCCTATGAGGTGGGAGGCTGAT
This sequence comes from Salvelinus namaycush, assembly GCF_016432855.1. Taxonomy (NCBI): domain Eukaryota; kingdom Metazoa; phylum Chordata; class Actinopteri; order Salmoniformes; family Salmonidae; genus Salvelinus; species Salvelinus namaycush. The sequence goes on along the minus strand of NC_052324.1, from coordinate 43,276,012 downwards.
GCCTCTATGCATCCTACAGCCTATGAGGTGGGAGGCTGATGCCTCTATGCATCCTACAGCCTATGAGGTGGGAGGCTGATGCCTCTATGCATCCTACAGCCTATGAGGTGGGAGGCTGATGCCTCTATGCATCCTATAGCCTATGAGGTGGGAGGCTGATTCCTCTATGCATCCTACAGCCTATGAGGTGGGAGGCTGATGCCTCTATGCATCCTATAGCCTATGAGGTGGGAGGCTGATTCCTCTATGCATCCTACAGCCTATGAGGTGGGAGGCTGATGCCTCTATGCATCCTATAGCCTATGAGGTGGGAGGCTGATTCCTCTATGCATCCTATAGCCTATGAGGTGGGAGGCTGATACCTATATGCCTCCTATAGCCTATGAGGTGGGAGGCTGATACCTCTATGCATCCTACAGCCTATGAGGTGGGAGGCTGATGTCTCTATGCATCCTACAGCCTATGAGGTGGGAGGCTGATGCCTCTATGCATCCTACAGCCTATGAGGTGGGAGGCTGATGCCTCTATGCATCCTACAGCCTATGAGGTGGGAGGCTGATTCCTCTATGCATCCTATAGCCTATGAGGTGGGAGGCTGATGCCTCTATGCATCCTATAGCCTATGAGGTGGGAGGCTGATTCCTCTATGCATCCTATAGCCTATGAGGTGGGAGGCTGATTCCTCTATGCATCCTACAGCCTATGAGGTGGGAGGCTGATTCCTCTATGCATCCTATAGCCTATGAGGTGGGAGGCTGATGCCTCTATGCATCCTATAGCCTATGAGGTGGGAGGCTGATGCCTCTATGCATCCTATAGCCTATGAGGTGGGAGGCTGATTCCTCTATGCATCCTACAGCCTATGAGGTGGGAGGCTGATTCCTCTATGCATCCTATAGCCTATGAGGTGGGAGGCTGATTCCTCTATGCATCCTATAGCCTATGAGGTGGGAGGCTGATGCCTCTATGCATCCTACAGCCTATGAGGTGGGAGGCTGATGCCTCTATGCATTCTATAGCCTATGAGGTGGGAGGCTGATGCCTCTATGCATCCTACAGCCTATGAGGTGGGAGGCTGATGCCTCTATGCATCCTACAGCCTATGAGGTGGGAGGCTGATGCCTCTATGCATCCTACAGCCTATGAGGTGGGAGGCTGATGCCTCTATGCATCCTATAGCCTATGAGGTGGGAGGCTGATTCCTCTATGCATCCTACAGCCTATGAGGTGGGAGGCTGATGCCTCTATGCATCCTATAGCCTATGAGGTGGGAGGCTGATTCCTCTATGCATCCTACAGCCTATGAGGTGGGAGGCTGATGCCTCTATGCATCCTATAGCCTATGAGGTGGGAGGCTGATTCCTCTATGCATCCTATAGCCTATGAGGTGGGAGGCTGATACCTATATGCCTCCTATAGCCTATGAGGTGGGAGGCTGATACCTCTATGCATCCTACAGCCTATGAGGTGGGAGGCTGATGTCTCTATGCATCCTACAGCCTATGAGGTGGGAGGCTGATGCCTCTATGCATCCTACAGCCTATGAGGTGGGAGGCTGATGCCTCTATGCATCCTACAGCCTATGAGGTGGGAGGCTGATTCCTCTATGCATCCTATAGCCTATGAGGTGGGAGGCTGATGCCTCTATGCATCCTATAGCCTATGAGGTGGGAGGCTGATTCCTCTATGCATCCTATAGCCTATGAGGTGGGAGGCTGATTCCTCTATGCATCCTACAGCCTATGAGGTGGGAGGCTGATTCCTCTATGCATCCTATAGCCTATGAGGTGGGAGGCTGATGCCTCTATGCATCCTATAGCCTATGAGGTGGGAGGCTGATGCCTCTATGCATCCTATAGCCTATGAGGTGGGAGGCTGATTCCTCTATGCATCCTACAGCCTATGAGGTGGGAGGCTGATTCCTCTATGCATCCTATAGCCTATGAGGTGGGAGGCTGATTCCTCTATGCATCCTATAGCCTATGAGGTGGGAGGCTGATGCCTCTATGCATCCTACAGCCTATGAGGTGGGAGGCTGATGCCTCTATGCATTCTATAGCCTATGAGGTGGGAGGCTGATGCCTCTATGCATCCTATAGCCTATGAGGTGGGAGGCTGATTCCTCTATGCATCCTACAGCCTATGAGGTGGGAGGCTGATGCCTCTATGCATCCTATAGCCTATGAGGTGGGAGGCTGATGCCTCTATGCATCCTACAGCCTATGAGGTGGGAAGCTGATTCCTCTATGCATCCTATAGCCTATGAGGTGGGAGGCTGATGCCTCTATGCCTCCTATAGCCTATGAGGTGGGAGGCTGATGCCTCTATGCATCCTACAGCCTATGAGGTGGGAGGCTGATACCTCTATGCATCCTATAGCCTATGAGGTGGGAGGCTGATTCCTCTATGCATCCTACAGCCTATGAGGTGGGAGGCTGATACCTCTATGCATCCTATAGCCTATGAGGTGGGAGGCTGATGCCTCTATGCATCCTATAGCCTATGAGGTGGGAGGCTGATTCCTCTATGCATCCTACAGCCTATGAGGTGGGAGGCTGATTCCTCTATGCCTCCTATAGCCTATGAGGTGGGAGGCTGATGCCTCTATGCATCCTATAGCCTATGAGGTGGGAGGCTGATTCCTCTATGCATCCTACAGCCTATGAGGTGGGAGGCTGATTCCTCTATGCATCCTACAGCCTATGAGGTGGGAGGCTGATGCCTCTATGCATCCTACAGCCTATGAGGTGGGAGGCTGATTCCTCTATGCATCCTATAGCCTATGAGGTGGGAGGCTGATGTCTCTATGCATCCTATAGCCTACGAGGTGGGAGGCTGATGCCTCTATGCATCCTATAGCCTATGAGGTGGGAGGTTGATGCCTCTATGCATCCTACAGCCTATGAGGTGGGAGGCTGATGCCTCTATGCATCCTATAGCCTATGAGGTGGGAGGCTGATGCCTCTATGCATCCTACAGCCTATGAGGTGGGAGGCTGATGCCTCTATGCATCCTATAGCCTATGAGGTGGGAGGCTGATACCTCTATGCATCCTATAGCCTATGAGGTGGGAGGCTGATGCCTCTATGCATCCTATAGCCTATGAGGTGGGAGGCTGATTCCTCTATGCATCCTACAGCCTATGAGGTGGGAGGCTGATTCCTCTATGCATCCTATAGCCTATGAGGTGGGAGGCTGATGCCTCTTCAGGATGTGTTTCTTCCATGATTTGACACAGAGCTACGTATAGATGGACTGAGTTGTTGTTTTGCTTTTGAGGAGGCTTTCAAATCCCTGAACGGTTAACGGATTGGTGAAGTTGTTGCTTTAAAAAAAAGTGTCTCTATAGAGTTGATTTGAAAAATATACACTGAATGTACAAAACATTATGAACATCTCCCTATTGAGTTGCACCACCTCTTTTACCCTCAGGGTCTCAAAAGCGTTCCACAGGGATGCGGGCACCATTTTGGCTCCAATGCTTCCCACAGTTGTGTCAAGTTGGCTGGATGTCCTTTGGGTGGTGGACCATTCTTGATACACACAGGAAACGATTGAGGGTGGAAAAACCCAGCAGCGTTGTAGTTCTTGACACAAACCGGTGTGCCTGGCACCTACTACCATACCCTGTTCAAAGGCACTTAAATCTTTTGTCTTGCCCCATTCACCCTCTGAATGGCACACATACACAATCCATGTCTCAGTTGTGTCAAGGCTTAAAAAATAATTATTTGACCTGTCTCCTGGATTTAACAAGTGACGTGAATAAGGGATCATAGCTTTTCACCTGGATTCACCTGGTCAGTCTATGTCGTGGAAAGAGCAGGTGTACTTAATGTTTTGTCCGCTCAGTGTACGGCGCAAAAAAGGTAATGAATATCTAGTATCTTGGATTTCTTGGTGAGGCATTGTGTGCGTTGGCAGGTGTATCTGACCGTTACTTTCTGCAGTATGTTGGCCAGCCTGTAGCCTACCGTAGTCATTCTGTTGCTGCTATGTAGTATTTGGGGTCATTGTGTTTTTTGTAACGTAGATACTTGAGGCCAACACTCTTGCTGAAAATGCAATCTAACCTACTTGTTACATTCCAGTGATGTATTTCAAAATACTGTTGTTTCCCCACCCGACACCCAAAGTTCGTTGACAAGTGTCAAACAAGCTACTTTGACCCCATGTTGTTTCTCAATACAACACCTACCGAAAGCCTGCTATGAGAAACGACACTGGCAGCAGGTAGTGAGAGACTTGGCACGCGGCCCATTGTCAGACACGTAGAGGGCCAATCAAAAGAGGGGCCTATGCGTTCTGTGGAAAATAATGCGCGACCCGCTAGCAGAGTGTCACTGACCAGCCACTTCCAGTTGCATCATTTTCCAGATGATAGATGATGGTGACGTCACTCACTCTGAGACCTTGAAGTAGTTGTTCCCCTTGCTCTGGCAAGAGCCGAGGCTTTTTGTGGAGTGATAGGTAACGATGCTTTAAGGGTGTCAGTTGTTGATGTGTGCAGAGGGTCCCTGGTTCGAGCCCAGTTAGGGGTGAGGAGAGGGACGGAAGCAAAACTGTTACATTGATGCTGTTGACCTGGATTCACTGGTTGCTGCGGAAATGGAGGCGATCAAATTGGGGTGAGTGTAACCTGAGAAACCATCCTGTGGCTTTTTCCAAATACCTCTGTACACGGTATATACACGGTATACAGCCCAAGCCTAATTATCAGGGACAGGAGATGTTTCATGAAGAGTCTACCTAACCAGTCAGGTGGCTGTTTGACGAAACAAGGCTTCGGAAGTCATTGATCACATTCTTCTGATACAGTGATACAGGCATCAGCACACTACTTAGGGATTTCAACGAATTCATTCGGAGGTCCGGCATCAAATGTAACATCACTACCACAACCCATCTCAGTAATGGGTGCAACCTTTTACAGATTGGATTAGTTTAGAAAAACGTTAAGTTATTTTACTTTGTATAGTACAAGATCAATTAATTAATCAATGTTCATTAATCAACTGAGATATTTAAAACAAACTATTCTAAAAAAAAAACTAAAAAAAAAATACTTAAAAAAAACTACCTGTAACAAAGCATGCTGGGAAATGTAATACTGAGGCCCCTCCCACATATTTTTCCCTCAGAGTTAACGGTAATAACCTGAACACAGTCGAGTAACAACAACAACACATGATGGAATAGATTTCTTCTATCAAATGCCCTGTTCAGTTGTGCTGAAATGTAGTTCAGGTGACAGACATTCCTAACTCTGATCTATTTATAATGACTAAATGCAGTCTAAACAGGACAGTGGGAAAGTTAACTCAAGTTTAAAATCTAAACTCTTTAGGCCATATAGGTGTTCTCCTGGTTAGAAACGGACTGGAAATAGCTGACTAGCATGTCTGGCCTGTGTTTAAGTTGTAAAACTGACGTTTAGGTTTATTAACATGTCCCATGTTTCATGGTTTTACAGTGTAGTTTCCCACTGGAAACCCCACTATACTGTAGGCCTACATAACGCACGCACGCACGCACGCACGCACGCACGCACACACACACACACACTACATGAAGGATCTTATCTGTGCCGTGGAAGGAAATAAATATTTGTATACACAACGACTACTCAGTCTACTCAGTCACACAACGACCACTCAGTCTGAGGTCCTGAGGGCTTTGCAGCAGGTTTTCATCAAGGATCTCTCTGTACTTTGCTCCGTTCATCCTGACTAGTCTCCCAGTCCCTGCCGCTGAAAAACATCCCCACAGCTTGATGCTGTCACCACCATGCTTCACCGTAGGGATTGTGCCAGGTTTCCTCCGGACGTGACGGCATTCAATTAAAAGTGTTCAATCTTGGTTTCATCATGGTCTGAGAGTCTTTAGGTGCTTTTTGGCGAACTCCAAGCGGGCTGTCATGTGCCTTTTACTGAGGAGTGGCTTCCGTCTGGCCACCCTACCATAAATGTCTGATTGGTGCAGTGCTGCAGGGATGGTTGTCCTTCCGGAAGGTTCTCCCATCTCCACAGAGAAACTCTGGAGCTCTGTCAGAGTGACCACCGGGTTCTATAAAGGAACCGTTTTTGTATAAAGGAACAGTCCTTTATATAAAGGAACAGTTTTTGCTTTGTCATTATGAGTTATTGTGTATAGATTAATGAGGAAAATGTTTTATTTAATCCATTGTAGAATAAGGCTGTAACGTAACAAAATGTGGAAACAGTTAAAGGGGTCTGAATACTTTCCCGAATGCACTGTGTAGTACAATATTAAATGTTCTCGACACGTTTCATGTGTCCAGTTTTCTGAGGGTTTCTGAGAACATGGTTGCCATGGTTATGTTCTAGATACGTTTCATGGGAACGTTGCAAGAACATTTCTGTGTATCAGTTGTCAGGACGTCGCCTGATGGTCCCCAAAAATGTGTTGTTTCATCAAGCCTTGTTACTGTTGCCGGGCCAATCAAGGCCCTGATTGGTGAGCCATTGATTGTTCTTCGTCTGCTGGCAAGATTAGGGATACTTACACAGTGCTTTTAACATAGTATTTTCAATTTACATTTGACACATAATTACATTGTGTATGTACATTTATACAGTCATTATTATTCAACATGTCCTCACCTGGGATTTGAACTCACAACCTCTTGGTTGACAGTATTCCAAGCTTCCTGCTATGCCACTAGTTCCGTGTCACATATTGGTTCATCTGATTTTGATTTAGGCATACTTATTTCAGCAATTTAAGGGGTTTCAGTATAGTTGTGTAATGTTGGTGGGGCATATTAACCTGTTTTAATGAAACCTCCTGAATCACTAGGATCAATACAAATGGACTGTTCTTTTAACAGACCTGAGATTTACCTCAAGGTGTATTCATCCTATTGCTTCCACGTATGAAGTTGTTTCAGATCTACCTAGCGAGGATTTAAACTGGACTGGACATGGTCTAAGTATACTGGCCCATTAAGCACGCCCCTAGAGATATCCCTTATTGGGACAGTAATTAGGGCGTTTGTCATTGGTGCTGAAAAACTCATTTTAATTAGATCATAGTTTTTTTACATTTATGGAATATCTACATAGGCGTATAGAGGCCCATTTATCAGCAACCATCACTCCTGTGTTCCAATGGCACGTTGTGTAAACTAATCCAAGTTTATCATTTTTAAAAGGCTAATTGATCGAAACACCAGTGTCAACGTCAACAGTGAAGAGGCGACTCCGGGATGCTGGCCTTCTAGGCAGAGTTCCTCTGTCCAGTGTCTGTGTTCTTTTGCCCATCTTAATCTTTTGTTTTTATTGGTCAGTCTGAGATTTGGCTTTTTTCTTTGCAACTCTGCCTAGAAGGCCAGCATCCCGGAGTCGCCTCTTCACTGTTGACGTTGAGCCTGGTGTTTTGCGGGTGCTATTTAATGAAGCTGCCAGTTGAGGACTTGTGAGGCGTCTCTTTCTCAAACTAGACACTCTAATGTACTTGTCCTCTTGCTCAGTTGTGCACCGGGGCCCCCCACTCCTCTTTCTATTCTGGTTAGAGACAGTTTGCGCTGTTCTGTTAAGGGAGTAGTACACAGCGTTGTACGAGATCTTCAGTTTCTTGGCAATTTCTCGCATGGAATAGCCTTCGTTTCTCAGAACAAGAATAAACTGACGAGTTTCAGAAGAAGGTTCTTTGTTTCTGGCCATTTTGAGCCTGTAATCGAACCCACAAATGCTGATGCTCCAGACACTCAACTAGTCTAAAGAAGGCCAGTTTTATTGCTTCTTTAATCAGGACAACAGTTTTCAGCTGTGCTAACATAATTGCAAAAGGGTTTTCTAATGATCAATTAGCCTTTTAAAATGATAAACTTGGATTAGCTAACACGACGTGTCAATGGAACACAGGAGTGATGGTTGCTGGTAATGGGCCTCTGTACGCCTATGTAGATATTCCATAAAAAATCTGCCGTTTCCAGCTACAATAGTCATTTACAACATTAACAATGTCTACACTGTATTTCTGATCAATTGGATGTTTTTTATTTTTTTATTTTAAATTTTTTGTTGCATTTTCCAATTAACAACATCCAAGACAAAAGTGAAAAGATATTAGACAACAATAGGACAAAGTGACAGTAACAGACGAGCGTAACAAAGAAAGAAAAAATAAAACAAATTATAATTATATATACAAACATACAGTAAAAAAAATAAATAATGAGACATTGGATCATATGGTCACCTGCCGTAGGCTACATATTATACATTACGTGTGAAACATTATATAAGGATAATATAGAGATTCATTCAATGTGATGTGGGGGGAGATTCTCCATATAGTCAATAAAAGGTTGCCAAATTCTGTAAAATGTCTTTAACTTATTAAATAATTGAATAATTGGATGTTTATTTTAATGGACTTTTTTGTTGTTGTGACTTTTCTTTCAAAAACAAGGACATTTCTAAGTGACCCCAAAACGTTTGAACGGTAGTGTAGGTATGCCCCTTTCCCTTTAGTTGTTTGATCTGATACACTCTTACACTTCATTAGCGATAGCTCAACTCAAGACCGATAGAAAGGGAGGCAGACAGGCGGAGTAGAGAGATGAATGCCATTGAAATAACCTGAATTTTCATCAGGGTATTTTCTGCTGTTTTTAATTGTCTGCTTAATGCCTATGTATTTTACTGTATTTTACTAGTTGACGTTGGAAGTTCTAGGCCTACTGCTGTATTGGCTAGTTTATGACATTCATCCGGGTACCACATTCGGCTAGCTAGTTAGCTGCCTTCACATTTACTTATCCGGCTACCACATTCAGCTAGCTAGCCAGCTGCCTTCACATTTACTTATCCGTGTTACGGCTTTCTTCCTGGGATGAAGGAGAGGACCAAAATGCAGCGCAGTTAGTGTTCAACATGTTTAATTAAACAATAAACGATGAACATTAACAAACATTACAAAACAACAAACGTGAAAGCCGAGACAGTCCTATCTGGTGCAGAACATAAACACAGAGACAGGAAACAACCACCCACAATCCCCAACACAAAACAAGCCACCTATATATGATTCTCAATCAGGGACAACGATTGACAGCTGTCTCTGATTGAGAACCATATCAGGCTGAACATAGAAACAGACGAACTAGACACACAACATAGAATACCCACCCCAACTCACGCCCTGACCAACTAAACACATACAAAACAACAGAAAACAGGTCAGGAACGTGACAATCCGGCTACCACATTCAGCTAGCTAGCCAGCTGCCTTCACATTTACTTATCCGGCTACCACATTCAGCTAGCTAGCCAGCTGCCTTCACATTTACTTATCCGGCTACCACATTCGGCTAGCTAGTTAGCTGATTGGTAATGATTAGCAAATAATAATAAAGATTAGCTTAGATCTTCAGAACTCAACAATCTTTCTCATATGGCCATTCATTATTTGGGGTAAAAAGTTTTAGCTCTACAATTGATGTTTTCATTTAACGACGGACGCTGTTCTTAAAGTGGAACTGTGTATACAACCAGATAGTACCACGTACCGCACGACAACCAGACAGTAACACGTACAGCACCACAACCAGACAGTACCACAACCAGACAGTACGACAACCAGACAGTACCACGTACCGCACGACAACCAGACAGTACCATGTACAGCACCACAACCAGACAGTACCACGTACCGCACCACAACATGACAGTACCACAACCAGACAGTACCACGTACCGCACCACAACCAGACAGTACCACAACCAGACAGCACCACAACCAGACAGTACCACGTACCGCACGACAACCAGACAGTACCACGTACCGCACGACAACCAGACAGTACCACGTACCGCACGACAACCAGACAGTACCACGTACCGCACGACAACCAGACAGTACCACGTACCGCACCACAACCAGACAGTACCACAACCAGACAGTACCACAACCAGACAGTACCACGTACCGCACGACAACCAGACAGTACCACGTACCGCACGACAACCAGACAGTACCACAACCAGACAGTACCACAACCAGACAGCACCACAACCAGACAGTACCACGTACCGCACCACAACCAGACAGTACCACAACCAGACAGTACCACAACCAGACAGTACCACAACCAGACAGTACCACGTACCGCACGACAACCAGACAGTACCACGTACCGCACCACAACCAGACAGCACCACAACCAGACAGTACCACAACCAGACAGTACCACAACCAGACAGCACCACAACCAGACAGTACCACGTACCGCACCACAACCAGACAGTACCACGTACAGCACCACAACCAGACAGTACCACAACCAGACAGTACCACAACCAGACAGTACTACAACCAGACAGTACCACAACCAGACAGTACCACAACCAGACAGCACCACAACCAGACAGTACCACGTACCGTACCACAACCAGACAGTACCACGTACCGCACCACAACCAGACAGTACCACAACCAGACAGCACCACAACCAGACAGTACCACGTACCGCACCACAACCAGACAGCACCACAACCAGACAGTACCACAACCAGACAGTACCACAACAAGACAGTACCACAACCAGACAGTACCACAACCAGACAGTACCACAACCAGACAGTACCACAACCAGACAGTACCACGTACCGCACGACAACCAGACAGTACCACGTACCGCACGACAACCAGACAGTACCACAACCAGACAGTACCACAACCAGACAGTACCACGTACCGCACGACAACCAGACAGTACCACAACCAGACAGTACCACGTACCGCACGACAACCAGACAGTACCACAACCAGACAGTACCACGTACCGCACCACAACCAGACAGTACCACGTACCGCACGACAACCAGACAGTACCACGTACAGCACGACAACCAGACAGTACCACAACCAGACAGTACCACAACCAGACAGCACCACAACCAGACAGCACCACAACCAGACAGCACCACAACCAGACAGCACCACAACCAGACAGTACCACAACCAGACAGTACCACAACCAGACAGTACCACAACCAGACAGTACTACGTACCGCACCACAACCAGACAGTACCACAACCAGACAGTACCACAACCAGACAGTACCACAACCAGACAGCACCACAACCAGACAGTACCACAACCAGACAGTACCACAACCAGACAGTACCACGTACCGCACCACAACCAGACAGTACCACGTACAGCACGACAACCAGACAGTACCACGTACAGCACGACAACCAGACAGTACCACGTACAGCACGACAACCAGACAGCACCACAACCAGACAGTACCACAACCAGACAGCACCACAACCAGACAGTACCACAACCAGACAGTACCACAACCAGACAGTACCACAACCAGACAGTACCACAACCAGACAGTACCACAACCAGACAGCACCACAACCAGACAGTACCACAACCAGACAGTACCACAACCAGCCAGTACCACAACCAGACAGTACCACAACCAGACAGTACCACAACCAGACAGCACCACAACCAGACAGTACCACAACCAGACAGTACCACAACCAGACAGCACCACAACCAGACAGTACCACGTACCGCACCACAACCAGACAGTACCACAACCAGACAGTACCACAACCAGACAGCACCACAACCAGACAGCACCACAACCAGACAGTACCACAACCAGACAGTACCACAACCAGACAGTACCACAACCAGACAGTACCACGTATCACACCACAACCAGACAGTACCACAACCAGACAGTACCACAACCAGACAGTACCACGTACCGCACGACAACCAGACAGTACCACAACCAGACAGTACCACAACCAGACAGTACCACGTACCGCACGACAACCAGACAGCACCACAACCAGACAGTACCACGTACCGCACCACAACCAGACAGTACCACAACCAGACAGTACCACAACCAGACAGTACCACAACCAGACAGCACCACAACCAGACAGTACCACGTACCGCACCACAACCAGACAGTACCACAACCAGACAGTACCACGTACCGCACCACAACCAGACAGTACCATGTACAGCACCACAACCAGACAGTACCACAACCAGACAGTACCACAACCAGACAGTACCACGACTAGACAGCTCCACAACCAGACAGTACCACAACCAGACAGCACCACAACCAGACAGTACCACAACCAGACAGTACCACGTACAGCACCACAACCAGACAGTACCACAACCAGACAGCACCACAACCAGACAGCACCACAACCAGACAGCACCACAACCAGACAGTACCACAACCAGACAGTACCACAACCAGACAGTACCACAACCAGACAGTACCACGTACCGCACCACAACCAGACAGTACCACAACCAGACAGTACCACGTACAGTACCACAACCAGACAGTACCACAACCAGACAGTACCACAACCAGACAGTACCACAACCAGACAGTACCACGTACCGCACCACAACCAGACAGTACCACAACCAGACAGTACCACGTACAGTACCACAACCAGACAGCACCACAACCAGACAGTACCACAACCAGACAGTACCACAACCAGACAGTACCACGTACCAGACAGTACCACAACCAGACAGTACCACGTACCGCACCACAACCAGACAGTACCACAACCAGACAGTACCACAACCAGACAGTACCACAACCAGACAGTACCACAACCAGACAGCACCACAACCAGACAGCACCACAACCAGACAGTACCACAACCAGACAGTACCACAACCAGACAGTACCACAACCAGACAGTACTACAACCAGACAGTACCACAACCAGACAGTACCACAACCAGACAGCACCACAACCAGACAGCACCACAACCAGACAGTACCACGTACCGCACCACAACCAGACAGTACCACAACCAGACAGTCCCACAACCAGACAGTACCACAACCAGACAGTACCACAACCAGACAGTACCACAACCAGACAGCACCACAACCAGACAGTACCACAACCAGACAGTACCACAACCAGACAGCACCACAACCAGACAGCACCACAACCAGACAGTACCACAACCAGACAGCACCACAACCAGACAGTACCACAACCAGACAGCACCACAACCAGACAGTACCACAACCAGACAGTACCACAACCAGACAGTACCACAACCAGACAGCACCACAACCAGACAGTACCACAACCAGACAGTACCACAACCAGACAGTACCACAACCAGACAGTACCACAACCAGACAGCACCACAACCAGACAGCACCACAACCAGACAGTACCATGTACAGCACCACAACCAGACAGTACCACAACCAGACAGTACCACAACCAGACAGTACCACAACCAGACAGTACCACAACCAGACAGCACCACAACCAGACAGTACCACAACCAGACAGTACCACAACCAGACAGCACCACAACCAGACAGTACCACAACCAGACAGTACCACAACCAGACAGTACCACAACCAGACAGTACCACGTACAGACAGTACCACAACCAGACAGTACCACAACCAGACAGTACCACAACCAGACAGCACCACAACCAGACAGTACCACAACCAGACAGCACCACAACCAGACAGCACCACAACCAGACAGTACCACAACCAGACAGTACCACAACCAGACAGTACCACAACCAGACAGCACCACAACCAGACAGCACCACAACCAGACAGTACCACGTACAGCACCACAACCAGACAGTACCACAACCAGACAGTACCACAACCAGACAGTACCACAACCAGACAGCACCACAACCAGACAGTACCACAACCAGACAGTACCACAACCAGACAGTACCACAACCAGACAGTACCACAACCAGACAGCACCACAACCAGACAGTACCACAACCAGACAGTACCACAACCAGACAGTACCACAACCAGACAGCACCACAACCAGACAGTACCACGTACCGCACCACAACCAGACAGTACCACAACCAGACAGTACCACAACCAGACAGCACCACAACCAGACAGCACCACAACCAGACAGTACCACAACCAGACAGTACCACAACCAGACAGTACCACAACCAGACAGTACCACGTATCACACCACAACCAGACAGTACCACAACCAGACAGTACCACAACCAGACAGTACCACGTACCGCACGACAACCAGACAGTACCACAACCAGACAGTACCACAACCAGACAGTACCACGTACCGCACGACAACCAGACAGCACCACAACCAGACAGTACCACGTACCGCACCACAACCAGACAGTACCACAACCAGACAGTACCACAACCAGACAGTACCACAACCAGACAGTACCACAACCAGACAGCACCACAACCAGACAGTACCACGTACCGCACCACAACCAGACAGTACCACAACCAGACAGTACCACAACCAGACAGTACCACGTACCGCACCACAACCAGACAGTACCATGTACAGCACCACAACCAGACAGTACCACAACCAGACAGTACCACAACCAGACAGTACCACGACCAGACAGTACCACGACCAGACAGTACCACAACCAGACAGTACCACAACCAGACAGCACCACAACCAGACAGTACCACAACCAGACAGTACCACGTACAGCACCACAACCAGACAGTACCACAACCAGACAGCACCACAACCAGACAGCACCACAACCAGACAGCACCACAACCAGACAGTACCACAACCAGACAGTACCACAACCAGACAGTACCACAACCAGACAGTACCACGTACCGCACCACAACCAGACAGTACCACAACCAGACAGTACCACGTACAGTACCACAACCAGACAGTACCACAACCAGACAGTACCACAACCAGACAGTACCACAACCAGACAGTACCACGTACCGCACCACAACCAGACAGTACCACAACCAGACAGTACCACGTACAGTACCACAACCAGACAGCACCACAACCAGACAGTACCACAACCAGACAGTACCACAACCAGACAGTACCACGTACCAGACAGTACCACAACCAGACAGTACCACGTACCGCACCACAACCAGACAGTACCACAACCAGACAGTACCACAACCAGACAGTACCACAACCAGACAGTACCACAACCAGACAGCACCACAACCAGACAGCACCACAACCAGACAGTACCACAACCAGACAGTACCACAACCAGACAGTACCACAACCAGACAGTACTACAACCAGACAGTACCACAACCAGACAGTACCACAACCAGACAGTACCACAACCAGACAGCACCACAACCAGACAGCACCACAACCAGACAGTACCACGTACCGCACCACAACCAGACAGTACCACAACCAGACAGTACCACAACCAGACAGTACCACAACCAGACAGTACCACAACCAGACAGTACCACAACCAGACAGCACCACAACCAGACAGTACCACAACCAGACAGTACCACAACCAGACAGCACCACAACCAGACAGCACCACAACCAGACAGTACCACAACCAGACAGCACCACAACCAGACAGTACCATGTACAGCACCACAACCAGACAGTACCACAACCAGACAGTACCACAACCAGACAGTACCACAGCCAGACAGTACCACAACCAGACAGTACCACAACCAGACAGCACCACAACCAGACAGCACCACAACCAGACAGTACCACGTACAGCACCACAACCAGACAGTACCACAACCAGACAGTACCACAACCAGACAGTACCACAACCAGACAGTACCACAACCAGACAGCACCACAACCAGACAGTACCACAACCAGACAGTACCACAACCAGACAGTACCACAACCAGACAGCACCACAACCAGACAGTACCACAACCAGACAGTACCACAACCAGACAGTACCACGTACAGACAGTACCACAACCAGACAGTACCACAACCAGACAGTACCACAACCAGACAGCACCACAACCAGACAGTACCACAACCAGACAGCACCACAACCAGACAGCACCACAACCAGACAGTACCACAACCAGACAGTACCACAACCAGACAGTACCACGACCAGACAGTACCACAACCAGACAGCACCACAACCAGACAGTACCACAACCAGACAGTACCACAACCAGACAGCACCACAACCAGACAGTACCACGTACCGTACCACAACCAGACAGTACCACGTACCGCACCACAACCAGACAGTACCACAACCAGACAGTACCACAACCAGACAGTACCACGTACCGCACCACAACCAGACAGTACCACGTACCGTACCACAACCAGACAGTACCACGTACCGCACCACAACCAGACAGTACCACAACCAGACAGTACCACAACCAGACAGTACCACGTACCGCACCACAACCAGACAGTACCACAACCAGACAGTACCACAACCAGACAGTACCACGTACCGCACCACAACCAGACAGTACCACAACCAGACAGTACCACAACCAGACAGTACCACGTACAGACAGTACCACAACCAGACAGCACCACAACCAGACAGTACCACAACCAGACAGCACCACAACCAGACAGTACCACGTACAGACAGTACCACAACCAGACAGCACCACAACCAGACAGTACCACAACCAGACAGTACCACAACCAGACAGTACCACAACCAGACAGTACCACGTACCGTACCACAACCAGACAGTACCACATACCGCACCACAACCAGACAGCACCACAACCAGACAGTACCACAACCAGACAGTACCACAACCAGACAGTACCACATACCGCACCACAACCAGACAGTACCACAACCAGACAGTACCACAACCAGACAGTACCACATACCGCACCACAACCAGACAGTACCACAACCAGACAGTACCACAACCAGACAGTACCACAACCAGACAGTACCACATACCGCACCACAACCAGACAGCACCACAACCAGACAGTACCACAACCAGACAGCACCACAACCAGACAGTACCACAACCAGACAGCACCACAACCAGACAGTACCACGTACCGCACCACAACCAGACAGTACCACAACCAGACAGTACCACAACCAGACAGTACCACAACCAGACAGTACCACAACCAGACAGTACCACAACCAGACAGTACCACGTACCGTACCACAACCAGACAGTACCACATACCGCACCACAACCAGACAGCACCACAACCAGACAGTACCACAACCAGACAGTACCACAACCAGACAGTACCACAACCAGACAGTACCACGTACCGTACCACAACCAGACAGTACCACGTACAGCACCACAACCAGACAGTACCACGTACCGCACCACAACCAGACAGTACCACGTACAGCACCACAACCAGACAGTACCACAACCAGACAGTACCACGTACAGCACCACAACCAGACAGTACCACGTACCGCACCACAACCAGACAGTACCACAACCAGACAGTACCACAGCCAGACAGTACCACGTACAGTACCACGTACCGCACCACAACCAGACAGTACCACAACCAGACAGTACCACAACCAGACAGTACCACAACCAGACAGTACCACAACCAGACAGTACCACAACCAGACAGTACCACAACCAGACAGTACCACGTACAGTACCACGTACCGCACCACAACCAGACAGTACCACAACCAGACAGTACCACAACCAGACAGTACCACAACCAGACAGTACCACAACCAGACAGTACCACAACCAGACAGTACCACAACCAGACAGTACCACGTACAGACAGTACCACAACCAGAAAGTACCACAACCAGACAGTACCACAACCAGACAGTACCACAACCAGACAGTACCACAACCAGACAGTACCACGTACCGCACCACAACCAGACAGTACCACAACCAGACAGTACCACAACCAGACAGTACCACAACCAGACAGTACCACAACCAGACAGCACCACAACCAGACAGTACCACAACCAGACAGTACCACGTACAGACAGTACCACGTACCGCACCACAACCAGACAGTACCACAACCAGACAGTACCACGTACAGACAGTACCACAACCAGACAGTACCACAACCAGACAGCACCACAGCCAGACAGTACCACAACCAGACAGTACCACAACCAGACAGTACCACAACCAGACAGTACCACAACCAGACAGTACCACAACCAGACAGTACAAAGCCTTGGCTACAGGTTAAACAATTTAGTTATACAGCTTTTTTATCCCCTTCAATCCTTGGGATGGGGTTAAATAACAGTGATTCCCTTTAAAATGGGAGAATATTAGATTCCCAACAATACCAGATATATTAGTAAACTCCTAATAAATCAGCAAATTGCATTAATACTTCCATCCAGAAGAAAACAACATCTGCACTCGCATTTGCGGACTGCTAGAGTCACGCCCTGGTCATAGAGAGGCTTTTATTCTCTATTTTGGTTAGGCCAGGGTGTGACTAGGGTGGGCATTCTAGTTTCTTTATTTCTTTGTTTTGTATTTCTATGTTTTTGGCCGGGTATGGTTCTCAATCAGGGACAGCTGTCTATCGTTGTCTCTGATTGGGAATCATAATTAGGCAGCCCTTTTTTCCTACCTGTGATTGTGGGTAGTTATCTTTGTTAGTGGCACTATGGCCCCTGTTAAGCTTCACGGTTGTTTCTTCGTTTCTTGTTTTGTTGGCGACATTTACTAGAATAAAAGGAAATGTCTGCTCACCGCGCTCCACTTCTTTCGACGGCTGTGACAATTTCCATCCAGAAAACAACAACTGCACTCGCATTTGCAGACTGCTAGAGCAGCAACCCAGATGAATAACAGCATACATGGGGAAACTACAGCTTCTGATGAGATCAAAGCAAAAAATAGATGAAAGTAGTTAGCTAGGCCGAATGTGGTAACCCGGATGAATAAATGAAAGTAAGAGAGAGTAAACAGTGTTGTTTCTAGTTTAGGTTTGTTTACGATTCAAGTGTCCTGGCTACGCATCAGTTCAAAAAAGATTGACGAGTGATTTGGCAAAAATTATGACAGTTTTATCACAAATTCTAAATGGATTGGTTGACTGAAGTAGAGAAATATGTGTTCCAACAACGAGCGCTGCAGTCTTGGAATAATTGCGTCCTGCCTGCTTACTTTGCAAACTGCTGGTGCCATTTAGAATTGGTTAACTATAAATCCACTAAACATAGACAGTGAAAATATGCAAAAAACATTAGTTTGATTAGGACAAAGATACTATTTTCATCAGAATAGAATCATTAATCAATATTCATTCCGTGCCAACACACATCTTATTGTGAAAAGTGAACATAAACCTGTGTAAGGGGGTCGCTCTGGTAGTAGGTTTTTATACAGTGCCCAAGTCCAGTCTTTGAGTAAATCTGAGCATGGGAAAAAGAGCTACTGCCTAAATACTGCAATGCAGGTTTGATTGAATGGGGCCCTTAACCCTTACAGTGAAAATGACGTCCTGTTGTCTGCCTGCCATCATATACACAGGTACATGTATATACATAGGTATATATATATATACACAGTGGGGAGAAGAAGTATGTGATACACTGCCGATGTTGCAGGTTTTCCTACTTACAAAGCATGTAGAGGTCTGTCATTTTTTAAAATCATAGGTACACTTCAACTGTGAGAGACGGAATCTAAAAGAAAAATCCAGAAAATCACATTGTATGATTTTTAAGTAATTAATTTGCATTTTATTGCATGACATAAGTATTTGATACATCAGAAAAGCAGAACTTAATATTTGGTACAGAAACCTTTGTTTGCAATTACAGAGATCATACGTTTCCTGTAGTTCTTGACCAGGTTTGCACACACTGCAGCAGGGATTTTGGCCCACTCCTCCATACAGACCTTCTCCAGATCCTTCAGGTTTCGAGGCTGTCGCTGGGCAATACGGACTTTCAGCTCCCTCCAAAGATTTTCTATTGGGTTCAGGCCTGGAGACTGGCTAGGCCACTCCAGGACCTTGAGATGCTTCTTACAGAGCCACTCCTTAGTTGCCCTGGCTGTGTGTTTTGGGTCGTTGTCATGCTGGAAGACCCAGCCACGACCCATCTTCAATGCTCCTACTGAGGGAAGGAGGTTGTTGGCCAAGATCTCGCGATACATGGCCCCATCCATCCTCCCCTCAATACGGTGCAGTCGTCCTGTCCCCTTTGCAGAAAAGCATCCCCAAATAATGATGTTTCCACCTCCATGCTTCACGGTTGGGATGGTGTTCTTGGGGTTGTACTCATCCTTCTTCTTCCTCCAAACACGGCGAGTGGAGTTTAGACCAAAAAGCTCTATTTTTGTCTCATCAGACCACATGACCTTCTCCCATTCCTCCTCTGGATCATCCAGATGGTCATTGGCAAACTTCAGACGGGCCTGGACATGCGCTGGCTTGAGCAAGGGGACCTTGCGTGCGCTGCAGGATTTTAATCCATGAAGGCGTAGTGTGTTACTAATGGTTTTCTTTGAGACTGTGGTCCCAGCTCTCTTCAGGTCATTGACCAGGTCCTGCCGTGTAGTTCTGGGCTGATCCCTCACCTTCCTCATGATCATTGATGGCCCACGAGGTGAGATCTTGCATGGAGCCCCAGACTGAGGGTGATTGACCGTCATCTTGAACTTCTTCCATTTTCTAATAATTGCGCCAACAGTTGTTGCCTTCTCACCAAGCTGCTTGCCTATTGTCCTATAGCCAATCCCAGCCTTGTGCAGGTCTACAATTTTACCCCTGATGTCCTTACACAGCTCTCTGGTCTTGGCCATTGTGGAGAGGTTGGAGTCTGTTTGATTGAGTGTGTGGACAGGCGTCTTTTATACAGGTAACGAGTTCAAACAGGTGCAGTTAATACAGGTAATGAGTGGAGAACGGGAGGGCTTCTTAAAGAAAAACTAACAGGTCTGTGAGAGCCGGAATTCTTACTGGTTGGTAGGTGATCAAATACTTATGTCATGCAATAAAATGCAAATTAATTACTTAAAAATCATACAATGTGATTTTCTGGATTTTTTAAATTTAGATTCCGTCTCTCACAGTTGAAGTGTACCTATAATTAAAAAAAATAAGTAGGAAAACTTGCAAAATCGGCAGTGTGTCAAATACTTGTTCTCCCCACTGTGTGTGACATCAACCGACACCAGGCAGGGTAAAACTCCAATATCATCGTCTGTGTTTGTGTTTCAGTTCTTTGTTACAAGGCCATCATCATCACTACTTTAAAAACTGGTGGATGGAGACACATGTCAAACTAATGATAAGGTGCGTTTTTATGATGAAACTATTGAAATTAATTAAATAATTGAAATTAAATAATTGAAATTATTTAAATTATTGCATCTTATTTTTATGCCAGAACATATTTGTACACATTTCAGTCTTGCCTTTTGGCAAAGATACTAGGCCTACTGCCTTTCTTCAGCATATAAAATGACAACCATAGAGGTTAAACAAAAATAAAAACACCAGCAGAGATTAACACTCATATTTATTTCAGTTGTTCATATTCATTAATTTCGAAAAGTTGATTCAGAGACACAGAACCAGCACAGATAGGAAAACGTTTTATTTCTTTCCTATCCCGACATAGATCCTGAGCAACAACAACAACAGAAACCAGAAAAGATTAACCCACATATTGATTTCAGTTGTTCATTCATTCATTTCAAAAACTTCACAGAGTTTCACAGAGACAGAACCAGGCCAGATATGAGAAAAGGCAAGCTGAGCAACAGGAAGTTGAGTCCAGAGACTGATGAACCGTTGCGGTTACAGAGGTCAGTCTGACAGCAGCTGACCTGGATCCCCCCTAAGGTTCCTAGGTCGGTGGAGGGGGTTGTTGTACATGTCAAGCGGGTGGTGCAGGTCTTATAAATATACTGGATCCCCACTGGTGACAGACAGTGGAAGATAGATGAACTGGTTAAGGTGAACTGGTTAAAGGGCTGGCAGATTGATTGATTGAGTCTATAACTGATAAGAGAAACAGTGAGGTATATTTTATTTTATATACTGACATGACAGAATTATTGACTATACTTATTTCAGTTTTCACTAACCTACATAGGCAAAGTGACTGGTACCCCTGCACAAAACCCTACCTACAAAGATATGTATTAATGTATCTATTCATTTACAGAGTATCTGTGCTCTTACAGATTTGGACGACGCCGGTCATGCAGGTGTCATTTGAGAGAAAGCATTTTTCTATGATCTGGTTACACTGAGCATTGCTGTATACGCCATCACAGGCATAACACCACAGTGCCTCCACTGAAACACCAGAATGAAACATACAGTAATACGTGTAATACATCACTGAAATTCTTTAGATATTGACAGAACACACAAATTCGAACTACACAGAAATCCAGTAATTAGATTACGGTGAAAGTCACGTGCACAATACACATGATTTAGGTAATATACCATGATGATAGACAATTCATTCCAAAATCCATACCTGCAACGTTTCCAAACAAAATGGGCATTAGTAACACAAGAATGGTCTTCATGACTGATAATGTGAGTTCTGCCTTTTCTCTTGCTGTAATAAAGTTGTTTTTGGTCTCTGCTGGGGGTTTAAGTAGCCAGGTGTGTTTGAGAAAGTCTACAGATTGTTACCAAGCAGAATCCACAACAATATTCAGAACCATTGTGTAGCATGGAAGATTTGTGATATCTTGTTTCATTTATTCCCTATAATTACTGTATACCACAGTTACCAAAACAACTCAAACATTGTAGGCTGCTGAGGGGAGAACGGCACATATTACTGTCTGGAACAGAGAGAATAGAACGGCACATATTACTGTCTGGAACAGAGAATAGAACGGTACATATTACTGTCTGGAACAGAGAATAGAACGGTACATATTACTGTCTGGAACAGAGAGAATAGAACGGTACATATTACTGTCTGGAATGGAGAGAATAGAACGGTACATATTACTGTCTAGAATGGAGAGAATAGAACGGTACATATTACTGTCTGGAACAGAGAGAATAGAACGGTACATATTACTGTCTAGAATGGAGAGAATAGAACGGTACATATTACTGTCTGGAACAGAGAGAATAGAACGGTACATATTACTGTCTGGAACAGAGAGAATAGAACGGTACATATTACTGTCTGGAATGGAGAGAATAGAACGGTACATATTACTGTCTGGAATGGAGAGAATAGAACGGTACATATTACTGTCTGGAACAGAGAGAATAGAACGGCACATATTACTGTCTGGAATGGAGAGAATAGAACGGTACATATTACTGTCTGGAACAGAGAGAATAGAACATCACATATTACTGTCTGGAACAGAGAGAATAGAACGGTACATATTACTGTCTGGAACAGAGAGAATAGAACGGTACATATTACTGTCTGGAACAGAGAGAATAGAACGGTACATATTACTGTCTCCAACGGAGAGAATAGAACGGCACATATTACTGTCTGGAATGGAGAGAATAGAACGGCACATATTACTGTCTGGAACAGAGAGAATAGAACGGTACATATTACTGTCTCCAACGGAGAGAATAGAACGGCACATATTACTGTCTGGAATGGAGAGAATAGAACGGCACATATTACTGTCTGGAACAGAGAGAATAGAACGGTACATATTACTGTCTCCAACGGAGAGAATAGAACGGCACATATTACTGTCTGGAACAGAGAGAATAGAACGGTACATATTACTGTCTGGAATGGAGAGAATAGAACGGTACATATTACTGTCTGGAATGGAGAGAATAGAACGGCACATATTACTGACTGGAATGGAGAGAATAGAACGGCACATATTACTGTCTGGAACGGAGAGAATAGAACGGCACATATTACTGTCTGGAACAGAGAGAATAGAACGGCACATATTACTGACTGGAACAGAGAGAATAGAACGGCACATATTACTGTCTGGAACGGAGAGAATAGAACGTTACATATTACTGTCTGGAACAGAGAGAATAGAACGGCACATATTACTGTCTGGAACAGAGAGAATAGAACGGTACATATTACTGTCTGGAATGGAGAGAATAGAACGGCACATATTACTGTCTGGAATGGAGAGAATAGAACGGCACATATTACTGTCTGGAACAGAGAGAATAGAACGGCACATATTACTGTCTGGAATGGAGAGAATAGAACGGTACATATTACTGTCTGGAATGGAGAGAATAGAACGGCACATATTACTGTCTGGAATGGAGAGAATAGAACGGCACATATTACTGTCTGGAACAGAGAGAATAGAACGGCACATATTACTGTCTGGAACGGAGAGAATAGAACGGCACATATTACTGTCTGGAACAGAGAGAATAGAACGGCACATATTACTGTCTGGAACAGAGAGAATAGAACGGCACATATTACTGTCTCCAACGGAGAGAATAGAATGGCACATATTACTGTCTGGAATGGAGAGAATAGAACGGTACATATTACTGTCTGGAACAGAGAGAATAGAACGGCACATATTACTGTCTGGAACAGAGAGAATAGAACGGCACATATTACTGTCTGGAATGGAGAGAATAGAACGGTACATATTACTGTCTAGAATGGAGAGAATAGAACGGCACATATTACTGTCTGGAATGGAGAGAATAGAACGGCACATATTACTGTCTGGAACAGAGAGAATAGAACGGCACATATTACTGTCTGGAACAGAGAGAATAGAACGGCACATATTACTGTCTGGAATGGAGAGAATAGAACGGCACATATTACTGTCTGGAATGGAGAGAATAGAACGGCACATATTACTGTCTGGAATGGAGAGAATAGAACGGCACATATTACTGTCTGGAACAGAGAGAATAGAACGGTACATATTACTGTCTGGAACAGAGAGAATAGAACGGTACATATTACTGTCTGGAACAGAGAGAATAGAACGGCACATATTACTGTCTGGAACAGAGAGAATAGAACGGCACATCATTCTGGAACGGAGAGAATAGAACGGTACATATTACTGTCTGGAACAGAGAGAATAGAACGGTACATATTACTGTCTGGAACAGAGAGAATAGAACGGCACATATTACTGTCTGGAACAGAGAGAATAGAACGGTACATATTACTGTCTGGAACAGAGAGAATAGAACGGCACATATTACTGTCTGGAACAGAGAGAATAGAACGGCACATATTACTGTCTGGAACAGAGAGAATAGAACGGCACATATTACTGTCTGGAACAGAGAGAATAGAACGGTACATATTACTGTCTGGAACAGAGAGAATAGAACGGTACATATTACTGTCTGGAACAGAGAGAATAGAACGGTACATATTACTGTCTGGAACAGAGAATAGAACGGTACATATTACTGTCTGGAACAGAGAGAATAGAACGGTACATATTACTGTCTGGAACAGAGAGAATAGAACGGTACATATTACTGTCTGAACAGGAGAGAATAGAACGGTACATATTACTGTCTAGAATGGAGAGAATAGAACGGTACATATTACTGTCTGGAACAGAGAGAATAGAACGGTACATATTACTGTCTAGAATGAGAGAATAGAACGGTACATATTACTGTCTGGAATGGAGAGAATAGAACGGTACATATTACTGTCTGGAACAGAGAGAATAGAACGGTACATATTACTGTCTGGAATGGAGAGAATAGAACGGCACATATTACTGTCTGGAACAGGAGAGAATAGAACGGTACATATTACTGTCTGGAACAGAGAGATAGAACGGCACATATTACTGTCTGGCAACGGAGAGAATAGAACTGCACATATTACTGTCTGGAACAGAGAGAATAGAACGGTACATATTACTGTCTGGAACAGAGAGAATAGAACGGTACATATTACTGTCTGGAACAGAGAGAATAGAACGGTACATATTACTGTCTCCAACGGAGAGAATAGAACGGCACATATTACTGTCTGGAATGGAGAGAATAGAACGGCACATATTACTGTCTGGAACAGAGAGAATAGAACGGTACATATTACTGTCTCCAACGGAGAGAATAGAACGGCACATATTACTGTCTGGAATGGAGAGAATAGAACGGCACATATTACTGTCTGGAACAGAGAGAATAGAACATCACATATTACTGTCTGGAACAGAGAGAATAGAACGGTACATATTACTGTCTGGAACAGAGAGAATAGAACGGTACATATTACTGTCTGGAACAGAGAGAATAGAACGGTACATATTACTGTCTCCAACGGAGAGAATAGAACGGCACATATTACTGTCTGGAATGGAGAGAATAGAACGGCACATATTACTGTCTGGAACAGAGAGAATAGAACGGTACATATTACTGTCTCCAACGGAGAGAATAGAACGGCACATATTACTGTCTGGAATGGAGAGAATAGAACGGCACATATTACTGTCTGGAACAGAGAGAATAGAACGGTACATATTACTGTCTCCAACGGAGAGAATAGAACGGCACATATTACGTCTGGAACAGAGAGAATAGAACGGTACATATTACTGTCTGGAATGGAGAGAATAGAACGGTACATATTACTGTCTGGAATGGAGAGAATAGAACGGCACATATTACTGACTGGAATGGAGAGAATAGAACGGCACATATACTGTCTGGAACGGAGAGAATAGAACGGCACATATTACTGTCTGGAACAGAGAGAATAGAACGGCACATATACTGACTGGAACAGAGAGAATAGAACGGCACATATTACTGTCTGGAACGGAGAGAATAGAACGTTACATATTACTGTCTGGAACAGAGAGAATAGAACGGCACATATTACTGTCTGGAACAGAGAGAATAGAACGGTACATATTACTGTCTGGAATGGAGAGAATAGAACGGCACATATTACTGTCTGGAATGGAGAGAATAGAACGGCACATATTTACTGTCTGGAACAGAGAGAATAGAACGGCACATATTACTGTCTGGAATGGAGAGAATAGAACGGTACATATTACTGTCTGGAATGGAGAGAATAGAACGGCACATATTACTGTCTGGAATGGAGAGAATAGAACGGAACATATACTGTCTGGAACAGAGAGAATAGAACGGCACATATTACTGTCTGGAACGGAGAGAATAGAACGTCACATATTACTGTCTGGAACAGAGAGAATAGAACGGCACATATTACGTCTGGAACAGAGAGAATGAACGGCACATATTACTGTCTCCACCGGAGAATAGAATGGCCACATATTAACTGTCTGAATGGCGAGAATAGAACGGTACAATATTATCTGTCTGGAACAGAGAGATATTAGAACTGGCTACATACTTACTGTCCTGGAACAGAGAGAATAGAACGGCCACTATATTACCGTCTGGATGGAGAGAATAGAACGGAATATTACTGTCTAGAATGGAGAGAATAGAACGGCACATATTACTGTCTGGAATGGAGAGAATAAACGGCACATATTACTGTCTGGAACAGAGAGAATAGAACGGCACATATTACTGTCTGGAACAGAGAGAAAGAACGGCACATATTACTGTCTGGAATGGAGAGAATAGAACGGCACATATTACTGTCTGGAATGGAGAGAATAGAACGGCACATATTACGTCTGGAAGGAGAGAATAGAACGGCACATATTACTGTCTGGAACAGAGAGAATAGAACGGTACATATTACTGTCTGGAACAGAGAGAATAGAACGGTACATATTACTGTCTGGAACAGAGAGAATAGAACGGCACATATTACTGTCTGGAACAGAGAGAATAGAACGGCACATATTACTGTCTGGAACAGAGAGAATAGAACGGCACATATTACTGTCTGGAACAGAGAGAATAGAACGGTACATATTACTGTCTGGAACAGAGAGAATAGAACGGTACATATTACTGTCTGGAACAGAGAGAATAGAACGGCACATATTACTGTCTGAACAGAGAGAATAGAACGGCACATATTACTGTCTGGAAGAGAGAGAATAGAACTACCATATTACTGTATGGAACAGAGAGAATAGAACGGTACATCATATTACTTCTGGAACAAGAGATAGAACGGTACTATTACTGTCTGGAACAGAGAATAGACGTACATATTACTGTCTGGAACAGAGAATAGAACGGTAACATATTACTGTCTGGAACAGAGAGATAGAACGTACATATTACTGTCTGGAATGGAAGAATAGAACGTACATATTACTGTCTAGAATGGAGGAATAGAACGGTACATATTACTGTCTGGAACAGAGAGAATGAACGGTACATATTACTGTCTAGAATGGAGAGAATAGAACGTACATATTCTTACTGTCTGGAACAGAGAGAATAGAACGGTGCATATTACTGTCTGAACAGAGAGAATAGAACGGTACATATTACTGTCTGGAATGGAGAGAATAGAACGGTACATATTTACTGTCTGGAATGGAGAGAATAGAACGGTAACATATTACTGTCTGGAACAGAGAGAATAGAACGGCACATATTACCTGTCTGGAATGGAGAGAATAGAACGGTACATATTACTGTCTGGAACAGAGAGAATAGAACATCACATATTACTGTCTGGAACAGAGAGAATAGAACGGTACATATTACTGTCTGGAACAGAGAGATAGAACGGTACATATACTGTCTGGAACAGAGAGAATAGAACGGTACATATTACTGTCTCCAACGGAAGGAATAGAACGGCACATATTACTGTCTGGAATGGAGAGAATAGAACGGCACATAGTTACTTGTCTGGAACAGAGAAAGATAGAACGGTACATATTACTGTCTCCAACGGAAGAATAGAACGGCACATATTACTGTCTGGAATGGAGAGAATAGAACGGCACATATTACTGACTGGAACAGAGAGAATAGAACATCACATATTACTGTCTGGAACAGAGAGAATAGAACGGTACATATTACTGTCTGGAACAGAGAGAATAGAACGTACATATTACTGTCTGGAACAGAGAGAATAGAACGGTACATATTACTGTCTAACGGAGGAATAGAACGGCACATATTACTGTACTGGAATGGAGAGAATGAAACGGCACATATACTGTCTGGAACAGAGAGAATAGAACGGTACATATTACTGTCTCCAACGGAGATAATAGAACGGCCCATATTACTGTCTGGAATGGAGAGATAGAACGCGACATATTACTGTCTGGAACAGAGAGAATAGAACGGTACATATTACTGTCTCCAACGAGAGAATAGAACGCACATATTACTGTCTGAACAGAGAGAATAGAACGGTAACATATTACTGTCTGGAATGGAGAGAATAGAACGGTACAATATTACTGTCCTGGAATGGAGAGATAGAACGGCACATATTACTGACTGGAATGGAGAGAATAGAACGGCACATATTACTGTCTGGAACGGAGAGAATAGAAACGTCAACATATACTGTCTGGAACAGAGAGAATAGGAACGGCACATATTACTGCTGGAACAGAGATGAATAGGAACGGCACATATTACTGTCTGGAACGGAGAGAATAGACGTTACATATTACTGTCTGGAACAGAGAGAATAGAACGGCACATATTACTGTCTTGAACAGAGAGAAATGAACGGTAACATATTACTGTCTGGAATGGAGAGAATAGAACGGCACATATTACTGTCTGGAATGGAGAGAATAGAACGGCAACATATTACTGTCTGGAACAGAGAGAATAGAACGGCACATATTACTGTCTGAATGGAGAGAATAGAAACGTACATATTACTGTCTGAATGGAGAGAATAGAACGGCACATATTACTGTCTGGAATGGAGAAAATAGAACGGCACATATACTGTCTGGAACGAGAGAATAGAACGGCACATATTACTGTCTGAACGGAGAGAATAGAACGGCACATATTACTGTCTGGAACAGAGAGAATAGAACAGGCACATATTCCTGTCTGGAACAGAGAGAATAGAACGGCACATATTACTGTCTAACGGAGAGAATAGATGGGCACATATTACTGTCGGGAAGGAGAGATAGAACGGTACATATTACTGTCTGGAACAGAGAGAATAGAACGGCATATTACTGTCTGGAACAGAGAGAATAGAACGGCACATATTACTGTCTGGAATGGAGAGAATGAACGGTACATATTACTGTCTAAGGAGAGAATAGAACGGCACATATTACTGTCTGGAACGGAGAGAATAGAACGGCAACATATTACTGTCTGGAACAGAGAGAATAGAACGGAACATATTACTGTCTGAAACAGAGAATATAAACTGACATATTGCTGGAAGAAGAATGAACGGCATACATTTAACTGTCTGGAATGGAGAGAATAGAACGGTCATATTATGTCTGGAATGGAGAGAATAGAACGGCACATATTACTGTCTGGAAGCAGAGAGAATAGAACGGTACATATTACTGTCTGGAACAGAGAGAATAGAACGGTACATATTACTGTCTGGAAAGAGAGAATAGAACGGCGACATATTACTGTCTGGAACAGAGAGAATAGAACGGACATATTACTGTCCTGGAACAGAGAGAATAGAACGGACATATTACTGTCTGGAACGAGAGAATAGAACGGTACATATTACTGTCTGAACGGAGAGAATAGAACGGTACATATTACTGTCTGGAACAGAGAGAATAGAACGCACATATTACTGTCTGGAACTGAGAAATAGAACGGCACTATTACTGTCTGACAGAGAGAATAGACGGCACATATTACTGTCCGGAACAGAGAGAATAGAACGGTACATATTACTGTCTGGAACAGAGAGAATAGAACGTACATATTACTGTCTGGAACAGAGAATAGAACGGTACATATTACTGTCTGAACAGAGAATAGAACGGTACATTTATTACGTCTGGAACAGAGAGATAGAACGGTACATATTACTGTCTGGAATGGAGAGGAATAGAACGGTACTATTACTGTCTAGATGGAGAGAATAGAACGGTACATATTACTGTCTGGACAGAGAGAATAGAACGGTAACATTATTACTGTCCTAGAATGGAGAGAATAGAACGGTACATATTACTGTCCTGGAACAAGAGGAATAGAACGGTCATATTACTGTCTGGAACAGAGAGAATAGAACGGTACATATTACTGTCTGGAATGAGAGAATAGAACGGTACATATTACTGTCTGGAATGGAGAGAATAGAACGTACATATTACTGTCTGGAACAGAGAGAATAGAACGGCCATATTACTGTCTGGAAGGAGAGAATAGAACGGTACATATTACTGTCTGTGAACGAGAGAGAATAAGACATCACATATTACTGTCTGGACAGGAGAAATAGAACGGTACATATTACGTCTGGAACAGAGAAATAGAACGGTACATATTACGTCTGGAACAGAGAGAATAGAACGGTACATATTACTGTCTCCAACGAGAGAATAGAACGGCACATATTACTGTCTGAATGGAGAATAGAACGCACATATTACTGTCTGGAACAGAGAGAATAGAACGGTACATATTACTGTCTCCACGAGAATAGACCGGACTATTACTGTCTGGAATGTGAGAGAATAGAACGGCACATATTACTGTCTGGAACAGAGAGAATAGAACGGTACATATTACTGTCTAACGGAGAGAATAGAACGGCACATATTACTGTCTGGAACAGAGAGAAAATAGAACGGTACATATTACTGTCTGGAACAGAGAGAATAGAACGGTACATATTACTGTCTGGAATGGAGAGAATAAGCGGCACATATTACTGACTGGAATGGAGAGATAGAACGGCACATATTACTGTCTGGAACGGAGAGAATAGAACGGCTACATATTACTGTCTGGAACAGAGAGAATAGAACGGCACATATTACTGCTGGAAGCAGAGAAATAGAACGGCTACTATTACTGTCTGGAACGGAGAGATTAGAACGACATATTACTGTCTGGAACGAGATAAGAATGACGCACATATTACTGTCTGGAACAGAGAGAATAGAACGGTACATATTACTGTCTGGAGGAGAGAATAGAACGGCACATATACTGTCTGGAAGGAGAGAATAGAACGGCACAATTACTGTCTGGAACAGAGAGAAATAGAACGGCACATATTACTGTCTGGAAGGAGAGAATAGAACGGTACATATTACTGTCTGGAATGGAGAGAATAGAACGGCACATATTACTGTCTGGATGAGGAGAATAACGGCACATATTACTGTCTGGAACAGAGAGAATAGAACGGCTACATATACTGTCTGGAACGGAGAGAATAAAACGGCACATATTACTGTCTGAACGAGAGAATAGAACGGCACATATTACTGTCTGGAACAGAGGTAGAATAAAACCGGCACATATTACTGTCTCCAACGGAGAGAATAGAATGGCACATATTACTGTCTGAATGGAAGAATAGAACTACATATTACTGTCTGGAACAGAGAGAATAGAACGGAACATATTACCTGTCTGGAACAGAGAGAATAGAACGGCACATATTACTGTCTGGAACTGGAGAGAATAGAACGGTACATATTACTGTCTGAATGAGAGAATAGCGAACGGCACATATTACTGTCTGGAATGGAGAGAATAGAACGGCACATATTACTGTCTGGAACAGAGAGAATAGAACGGCACATATACTGTCTGGAACAGAGAGAATAGAACGCACATATTACTGTCTGGAACAGAGAGAATAGAACGGCACATATTACTGTCTGGAATGGAGAGAATAGAACGTCCACATATTACTGTCTGGAGAGAATAGAACGGCATATTACTGTCTGGAACAGAGAGAATAGAACGGTACATATAACTGTCTGGAACAGAGAGATAGAAACGGTACATATTACTGTCTGGACAGAGAGAATAAACGGACATATTACTGTCTGGACAAGAGAATAGAACGGTCACATATTACTGTCTGGAAACATAGAGAATAGAACGGCACTATTACTGTCTGGAACAGAGAGATAGAACGGTACATATTACTGTCTGGAACAGAGAGAATGAACGGTACATATTACTGTCTGGAACAGAGAGAATAGAACGCACATATTATGTCTGGAACAGAGAGAATAGAAAGGCGACATATTACTGTCTGAACAGAGAGAATAGAACGGCACATATTACTGTCGGGACAGAGAGAATAGAACGGTACATATTACTGTCTGGAACAGAGAGAATAGAACGGACATATTACTGTCTGGAACAGAGAGAATAGAACGGACTATTACTGTCTGAATGAGAGATAGAACGGACATATTTACTGTCTGGAATGGAGAGAATAGAACGGCCATATTACTGTCTGGAATGGAGAGAATAGAACGGCACATATTACTGTCTGGAACAGAGAGAATAGAACGGTAAACAATATTACTGTCCTGGACGAGAGAATAGAACGGCACATATTACTGTCTGGAACAGGAGAGAATAGAACGGCACATATTACTGTCTGGAATGGAGAGAATAGAACGTAACATATTACTGTCTGGAACAGAGGAATGAACGTACATATTACTGTCTGGAACAGAGAGAATAGAACGGCACATATTACTGTCCTGGAACAGAGAGAATAGAACGGTCACAATATTACTGTCTGGAATGGAGAGAATAGAACGGCAACATATTACTGTCTGGAAGAGAATAGAAACGGCACTATTACTGTCTGAGAATGAGAGAATAGAACGGCACATATTACTGTCTGGAACATGAGAGAATAGAACGGCACATATTACTGTCTGGAACAGAGAGAATAGAACGGCACATATTACTTTCGGAAGAGAGAATAGAAACGGCACATATTACGTCGTGGAACAGAGAGAATCGAACGGCACATATTACTGTCTGGAACAGAGAGAATAGAACGCACACTATTACTGTCTGGAACAGAGAGAATAGAACGGCACATATTACTGTCTGGAACAGAGAGAATAGAACGGTAATATTACTGTCTGGAAGGAGAGAATAGAACGGTACATATTACTGTCTGAATGGAGAGAATAGAACGGACATATTACTGTCTGGAACAGAGGAATAGAACGGCACATATTACTGTCTGGAACGGAGAGAATAGAACGGCACAATATTACTGTCTGGAACAGAGGAATAGAACGGCACATATTACTGTCTGGAACAGAGAGGAATAGAACGGCACATATACTGTCTGGAACAGAGAGAATAAACGCACATATTACTGTCTGGAACGGAGAGAATAGAACGGTACATATTACTGTCTGGAACGAGAGAGTAAGAACGGCACATATTACTGTCTGAAGAGAGAATAAACGGACATTACTGCTGGAACAGAGAGAATAGAACGGCATATTACTGTCTGGAACAGAGAGAATAGAACGGCACATATTATGTCTGAACAAGAGAATAGAACGGTACATATTACTGTCTGGAACAGAGAGAATAGAACGGTACATATTACTGTCTGGAACAGAGAGAATAGAACGGCATATTACTGTCTGGAACAGAGAGAATAGAACGGCACATATTACTGTCTTGGAACTGGAGAGAATAGAACGGACATATTCCTGTCTGGAACAGAAGAGAATAGAACGGTACATATTACTGTCTGGAACAGAGAGAATAGAACGGACATATTACTGTCTGGAACTGGAGAGAATAGAACGTACATATTACTGTCTGGAACAGAGAGAATAGAACGGTATATATTACTGTCTGGAATGGAGAGAATAGAACGGCACATATTACTGTCTGGAACAGAGAGAATAGAACAGTACATATTACTGTCTGGAACAGAGAGAATAGAACGGTTACATATTACTGTCTGGAACGAGAGAATAGAACGGACATATTACTGTCCTGGAATGGAGATAATAGAACGGAACTATTACTGTCTGGAACAGAGAGAATAGAACGGCACAATTACTGTCTGGAACAGAGAGAATAGAACGGCACATATTACTGTCTGGAACGAGAGATAGAACGTCACTATTACTGTCTGGAATGGAGAATAATAAACGTACATATTACTGTCTGGAACAGAGAGAAATAGAACTACATATTACTGTTGAACAGAGAGAATGAACGGCACATATTCTGTCTGGAACAGAGAGAATAGAACGGTACATATTACTGTCTGGAAGTGAGAATAGAACAGCACATATTACTGTCCTGGAACAGAGAGAATAGAACGGCACATATTACTGTCTGGAATGGAGAGAATAGAACGGCACATATTACTGTCTGGAACAGAAGAATAGAACGGCACATATTACTGTCTAGAATGGAGAGAAATAGAACGGTACATATTACTGGTCTGGAACAGAGAGAATGAGAACGGCACATATTACTGTCTGGAACAGAGAGAAATAGAACGGCGACATATTACTGTCTGGAATGGAGAGAATATAGGCACATATTACTGTCTGGAACAGAGAGAATAGAACGGCACATATTACTGTCTGGAACAGAGAGATAGAACGCACATATTCTGTCTGGAACGAGAGAATAGAACGGCACATATTACTGTCTGGAACAGGAGGAATAGAACGGTACATATTACTGTCTGGAATGAGGAATAGAACGGTACATATTACTGTTGGAAGGAGAGAATAGAACGTACATATTACTGTCTGGAAGCAGAGGGAATAGAACGGCACATATTACTGTCTGGAACGGAGAGAATAGAACGGCACATATTACTGTCTGGAACAGAGGGAATCAGAACGGCACACATATTACTGTCTGGAACAGAGAGAATAGAACGGCACATATTACTGTCTGGACAGAGAGAATAGAACGCACATATTACTGTCCTGGAACGGAGAGAATAGAACGGTACATATTACTGTCTGGAACGAGAGAGATAGAACGGCACATATTACTGTCTGGAACAGGAGAATAGAACGTACATATAACTGTCTGGAACATAGAGAATAGAACGGCACATATTACTGTCGTGTGAAGAGAGAATAGAACGGACATATTACTGTCTGGACAGAGAGAATAGAACGGCACATATTACTGTCTGGACAGAGAGAATAGAACGTTGACATATTACTGTCTGGAACAGAGAGAATAGAACGGCACATTTACTGTCTGGAACGGAGAGAATAGAACGGTACATATACTGTCTGAAGGAGAGAATAGAACGGACATATTACTGTCTGGAACAGAGAGAATAGAACGGTACCATATTACTGTCTGGAACAGAGAGATAAACGGTACTATTACTGTCTGGAAGGAGAGAATAGAACGGTACATATTACTGTCTGGAAGGAGAGATAGAACGGTATTATTACTGTCTGGAAGGAGAGAATAGAACGGCACATATTACTGTCTGAACAGAGAGAATAGAACGGTACATATTACTGTCTTGAACAGAGAAATAGAACGGCACATATTACTGTCTCAACGAGAGAATGAACGGCACATATTACTGTCTGGAATGGAGAGAATAGAACGCGTACATATTACTGTCTGGAACAGAGAGAATAGAACGGACATATTACTGTCTGGAACAGAGAGAATAAACGGCACATATTACTGTCTAACGGAGAGAATGAACGGCACATATTACTGTCTGGAATGGAGATAATAGAAGGTACATATTACTGTCTGGAACGAGAGAATAGAACGTACATATTACTGTCTGGAACAGAGAGAATAGAACGGCACATATTACTGTCTGGAACGAGAGAATAGACGGCACATATTACTGTCTGGAAGAGAGAGATAGAACAGGTACATATTACTGTCTGGAGAGAGAAGATAGAACGGCACATATTACTGTCTGGAACAGAGGGAATAGAACGGCAATATTACTGTCTGGAACGGAGAGAATAGAACGGCACATATTACTGTCTGGAATGGAGATAATAGAACGGTAATATTACTGTCTGAACAGAGAGAATAGACACGGTACATATTACTGTCTGGAACAGAGAGAATAGAACGGCACATATTACTGTCTGGAACAGAGAATAGAACGGCACATATTACTGTCTGGAACAGAGAGAATAGAACAGGTACATATTACGGTCTGGAATGGAGAGAATAGAACGGCAATATTACTGTCTGGAACAGAGGGATAGAACGGCACATATTACTGTCTGGAATGGAGAGAATAGAACGGCACATATTACTGTCTGGAACAGAGAGAATAGAACGGCACATATTACTGTCTGGAACAGAGAGAATAGAACGGTAACATATTACTGTCTGGAACAGAGAGAATAGAACGGCACATATTACTGTCTGGAACAGAGAGAATAGAACGGCACATATTACTTGACTGAACAGGAGAATAGAACGGTACATATTACTGTCTGGAACAGAGAATAGAACGGTACATATTACTGTCTGGAACAGAGAGAATAGAACGGTACATATTACTGTCTGGAACAGAGAGAATAGAACGCACATATTACTGTCTGGAACAGAGAGAAATAGAACTGCACATATTACTGACTGGAACAGAGAGAATAGAACGGCACATATTACTGCTGAACAGAGAGAATAGACGGTACATATTACTGTCTGAACAGAGAA
>NC_052324.1:43236569-43238546 GCF_016432855.1 Salvelinus namaycush | reverse complement strand
TTTTTAGAATAGGAGTGGTTCTCTGGAAGCTGATAGGTGGGTTACATAGAATAGAGTGGTTCTCTGGAAGCTGATAGGTGGGTTACAGTAGAATAGAGTGGTTCTCTGGAAGCTGATAGGTGGATAGAATAGAGTGGTCTCTGGAAGCTGATAGGTGGGTTACAGTAGAATAGAGTGGTTCTCTGGAAGCTGATAGGTGGGTTACAGTAGAATAGAGTGGTTCTCTGGAAGCTGATAGGTGGATAGAATAGAGTGGTTCTCTGGAAGCTGATAGGTGGGTTACAGTAGAATAGAGTGGTTCTCTGGAAGCTGATAGGTGGGTTACAGTAGAATAGAGTGGTTTTCTCTGGAAGCTGATAGGTTAGGTGGGTTCCAATAGAATAGAGTGGTTCTCTGGAAGCTGATAGGTGGGTTACAGATAGAATAGAGTGGTCTCTGGAAGCTGATAGGTGGGGTTACAGTAAGAATAGAGTGGTTCTCTGGCAAGCTGATAGGTGGGTTACTGATGAATAGGAGTGGTTCTCTGGAAGAGCTGATAGGTGGATTCCAATATGAATTAGAGTGGTTCTCTGAGACTGTTAAGGTGGGTTTACAGTAGAATAGAGTGTTTCTCTGGAAGCTGATAGGTGGTGTTCTCAATAGAATAGAGTGGTTCCTCTGAAGCTGATTAGGTGGGTCTATTACAGTAGAATAGAGTGGTTCTCTGTAAGCTGATCGGTGGGTTTACAGTAGAACTAGAGTGGTTCTCTGGAAGCTGCATAGTTGGGTTACAATAGAATAGATGTGTTCTCTGGAAGCTGATAGGTGGGTTACAGTAGAATAGACAGTGAGTTCTCTGGAAGATGTGATAGGGGGGTTACAGCTAGAATAGAGTGGTTCTCTGGAAGCTGATAGGTGGATAGAATAGATTGGTTCTCTGGAAGCTGATAGGTGGGTTACAGTAAGAATTAGAAGTAGGAGTGTCTCTGGAAGCTGATAGGTGGATAGAATAGAATTTGGTTTCTCTGAAGCTGATACGGTGGGTTTACAGTAGAATAGAAGTGGTTCTCTGGAAGCTGATAGGTGGGTCACAATCAGAATACAG
The DNA here is from genome assembly GCF_016432855.1 of Salvelinus namaycush. Taxonomy (NCBI): domain Eukaryota; kingdom Metazoa; phylum Chordata; class Actinopteri; order Salmoniformes; family Salmonidae; genus Salvelinus; species Salvelinus namaycush. The sequence goes on along the minus strand of NC_052324.1, from coordinate 43,237,462 downwards.
TGGTCTCTGGAAGCTGATAGGTGGGTTACAAGTAGAATACGAGTGTCTCTCTGGAAGATGATAGGTGTGTTACAGGTAGAATAGAGTGGTTCTCTGGAAGCTGATAGGTGGGTTACCGTTAGAATTAGAGTGGTTCTCTGAAGCTGATAGGTGGGTTACAGTAGAATTAGAGTGTTCTCTGGAAGCTGATAGGTGGATTACAGTGGAATAGAGATGGTTCTCTGGAAGCTGATAGGTGGGTTACAAGTAGAACTAGAGTGGTTCTCTGGAAGCTGATAGGTGGGTTACTAAGTCGAATAGAGTGGTTCTCTGGAACGCTGATAGGTGGTTACAATAGAATAGAGTGGTTCTCTGGAAGCTGATAGGTGGGTTACAGTAGAATAGAGTGGTTCTCTGGAAGCTGATAGGTGGGTTACAATAGAATAGAGTGTTTCTCTGGAAGCTGATAGGTGGGTTACAATAGAATAGAGTGGTTCTCTGGAAGCTGATAGGTGGGTTACAATAGAATAGAGTGGTTCTCTGGAAGCTGATAGGTGGGTTACAGTAGAATAGAGTGGTTCTCTGGAAGCTGATAGGTGGGTTACAATAGAATAGAGTGGTTCTCTGGAAGCTGATAGGTGGGTTACAGTAGAATAGAGTGGTTCTCTGGAAGCTGATAGGTGGGTTACAGTAGAATAGAGTGGTTCTCTGGAAGCTGATAGGTGGGTTACAGTAGAATAGAGTGGTTCTCTGGAAGCTGATAGGTGGGTTACAGTAGAATAGAGTGGTTCTCTGGAAGCTGATAGGTGGGTTACAATAGAATAGAGTGGTTCTCTGGAAGCTGATAGGTGGGTTACAGTAGAATAGAGTGGTTCTCTGGAAGCTGATAGGTGGGTTCCAATAGAATAGAGTGG
>NC_052324.1:43164069-43231569 GCF_016432855.1 Salvelinus namaycush | reverse complement strand
GATGAAGTACAAAAGGGGAAATAAATAAATATAGTTTGTATTTACAATGGTGTTTGTTCTTCACTGGTTTCCCTTTTATCATGGCAACGGGCCAAACATCTTTCTGCTGTGATTGCACACTGCCATATTTTGCCTAATAGACATGGGAGTTAATCAATGCTTGATTTGTTTTCAAATTATTCGTGGGTCTGTGTGATCTGTGGGAAATATGTGTCTCTAATATGGTCATATATTTGGCAGGAGGTTAAGAAATGTAGCTCAGAAATGTAGCTCAGAAATGTAGCTCAGAAATGTAGCTCAGAAATGTAGCTCAGAAATGTAGCTCAGAAATGTAGCTCAGAAATGTAGCTCAGAAATGTAGCTCAGAAATGTAGCTCAGAAATGTAGCTCACACAGCAGTGTGCACATAGAGTGAATGAATAAACTAGAATGCTATTTGACCCTAAACAGAGAGTACACAGAATACCTGACCACTGTGACTGACCCTAAACAGAGAGTACACAGAATACCTGACCACTGTGACTGACCCTAAACAGAGAGTACACAGAATACCTGACCACTGTGACTGACCCTAAACAGAGAGTACACAGAATACCTGACCACTGTGACTGACCCTAAACAGAGAGTACACAGAATACCTGACCACTGTGACTGACCCTAAACAGAGAGTACACAGAATACCTGACCACTGTGACTGACCCTAAACAGAGAGTACACAGAATACCTGACCACTGTGACTGACCCTAAACAGAGAGTACACAGAATACCTGACCACTGTGACTGACCCTAAACAGAGAGTACACAGAATACCTGACCACTGTGACTGACCCTAAACAGAGAGTACACAGAATACCTGACCACTGTGACTGACCCTAAACAGAGAGTACACAGAATACCTGACCACTGTGACTGACCCTAAACAGAGAGTACACAGAATACCTGACCACTGTGACTGACCCTAAACAGAGAGTACACAGTGGCAGAATACCTGACCACTGTGACTGACCCTAAACAGAGAGTACACAGAATACCTGACCACTGTGACTGACCCTAAACAGAGAGTACACAGTGGCAGAATACCTGACCACTGTGACTGACCCTAAACAGAGAGTACACAGTGGCAGAATACCTGACCACTGTGACTGACCCTAAACAGAGAGTACACAGTGGCAGAATACCTGACCACTGTGACTGACCCAAACTTAAGGAAAGCTTCGACTATGTACAGACTTGAGTGAGCATAGCCTTGCTATTGAGAAAGGCCGCCGTAGGCAGACCTGGCTCTCAAGAGAAGACAGGCTATGTGCACACTGCCCACAAAATGAGGTGGAAACTGAGCTGCACTTCCTAACCTCCTGCCAAATATATGACCATATTAGAGACACATATTTCCCTCAGATTACACAGACACAGAAAGAATTAGAAAACAAACCCAATTTTGATAAACTCCCAAATCTACTGGGTAAAATACCACAGTGTCCATCACAGCAGCAAGATTTGTGACCTGTTGCCACAAGAAAAGGGCAACCAGTGAAAAACAAACACCATTGTAAATACAACCCATATTTATGCTTATTTATTTTCCCTTTTGTACTTTAACCATTTGTACATCGTTACAACACTGTATATATATATACATAATATGACATTTGTAATGTCTTTATTCTTATGGAACTTGAGTGTAATGTTTAATGTTCATTTGTATTGCTTATTTCACTTTTTGTATATTATCTACTTCACTTGCTTTGGCAACGTTAACATATGTTTCCCATGCCAATAAAACCCCTTGAATTGAATTTAATTGAGACAGAGACAGAGACAGAGACAGAGAAAATCTAGTCTTCTGTTAATGACACTGATTTCTCTGTTCCCAATGGATTAAGGTTACATCCTAGAGGGAGGGTCATCATCACGGCTTAAATGACACAACATGCATCCATCCACCCACCCCCACTACTCATCAAAACCAACAACCTTAAACCTAACCCACATTTTAACCCTGAACCTAACCCCTAAACTTGAAATAGCCTTTGTCCTCATGGGGATGTGGGAAATGACCCCACGAGGGACAATGTTCCTTGTTTTACTCTCCTTGTGGGGATTGTAGGTCCCCACAAGGATAGGAAAACCAACCCACACACACACACACACACACACCATCCAGACCACTCCTCTCGCATGACAGTGTAGGACAGCGAGGGGCTAGTTTAGAGCTGGGACTCTTTAAAATGGTATTCCCTTACAAGGCATATCAATTCTCTTTATAAAGACAGTTTTTTTTATTTCACTATTTCTAAATATAACACTGCATGACACGATTGGAATGACTTTATATACTTTATGTGAGTTTGTTACTAAAAGAGGAGAGGAGGAAGGAGAGGAAGAGAGGAGAGTAAGAGAGGAGAGTGGTGACAAAGGGGAGGAAGAGAGGAGAGTGGAGACAAAGGGGAGAGAAGAGAGGAGAGGAAGGAGGAGAGTGGAGACAAAGGCGAGAGAAGAGAGGAGAGGAGAGTGGAGACAAAGGGGAGAGGAAGAGAGGAGAGTGGAGACAAAGAGGAGAGGAAGAGAGGAGAGTGGAGACAAAGGGGGGAGGAAGAGAGGAGAGGTAGGAGGAGAGTGGAGACAAAGGCGAGAGAAGAGAGGAGAGGAGAGTGGAGACAAAGGGGGGAGGAAGAGAGGAGAGTGGAGACAAAGGGGGGAGGAAGAGAGGAGAGTGGAGACAAAGGGAAGAGGAAGAGAGGAGAGTGGAGACAGAGGGGAGAGAAGAGGAAAGAAGGGGGAGAGAAGAGGAATGAGTAGAGGAGAGGAAGGAATGAAGGAGGAGAGGACTCGAGGGAAGAAGATAGAAGAGGAGTAGATGGATGGCACCACAAAAGCCCCAGTTTATTTGGAGCCCCAGCTCCACAGCTCCAGGGTAGTAATTTCTCTGTGGTCCCTGCTAGCTTGGCATCCATGTGAAGTGCCAGAGACAGACTGTGGTGAGAGCTGACAGGAAAGGACCTCTCAGTTCAGCTGTTGTCTCTGTCTCTGGTTCAGGTTCAGCTGAGACCCGAAGAGCCTGCTCTGCCCCGGTTTCTTCACTTTGTCTTCAATCTGTAAATACCCCGATGAAGGCTTCACTCTGAAATACATTCATTTTGTTAACGAATAAGTATAGATCTCATCTTCTATTGTCCTCCCGAGAGTCGAACTGAATATTTCCCACATCTACAGTTCTAGCTCTGATAGACACATTAAGAGATAGTTTTATCACCTCTGACAGATCAAGAGAAGGGGATGGAGTGGCGTTACCCAAATACTGGGCATTCTGTTAGTGGACCACTCTCTATCTATTGGCTGATTCCTGATCATACAGTGAAATGCCTCAATGTACAGTCACCATACAGTGAAATGCCTCAATGTACAGTGTACAGTAGTAATGATAACCATACGTTAAAATGTGCTGTAATGTTAACATAATAATGATCACTTTAACAGTGTTACTACTCCTATAAATCAACCTAATACTCCTTTCAATGTCATTGGTCTGTATGGTTGTGATGACCACCTCTCTATACATTAGAACGTTTGGTGTTTTATAAGACGCCATTATGGCCCTAGCTAGCTTTGTAGTTTAATGATCTAGGGATATTCCATGGTAACGGAATGATCCAGGGATATTCCATGGGAACAGAATGATCCAGGGATATTCCATGGTAACAGAATGATCTAGGGATATTCCATGGTAACAGAATGATCCAGGGATATTCCATGGTAACAGAATGATCCAGGGATATTCCATGGTAACAGAATGATCCAGGGATATTCCATGGTAACATAATGTTCTAGGGATATTCCATGGTAACAGAATGATACAGGGATATTCCATGGTAACAGAATGATACAGGGATATTCCATGGTAACAGAATGATCCTGGGATATTCCATGGTAACATAATGATCCAGGGATATTCCATGGTAACAGAATGATCCAGGGATATTCCATGGTAACAGAATGTTCTAGGGATATTCCATGGTAACAGAATGATCCAGGGATATTCCATGGTAACAGAATGATCTAGGGATATTCCATGGTAACATATTGTTCTAGGGATATTCCATGGTAACAGAATGATACAGGGATATTCCATGGTAACAGAATGATCCTGGGATATTCCATGGTAACATAATGATCCAGGGATATTCCATGGTAACAGAATGATCCAGGGATATTCCATGGTAACAGAATGTTCTAGGGATATTCCATGGTAACAGAATGATACAGGGATATTCCATGGTAACAGAATGATCTAGGGATATTCCATGGTAACATATTGTTCTAGGGATATTCCATGGTAACAGAATGATACAGGGATATTCCATGGTAACAGAATGATCCTGGGATATTCCATGGTAACATAATGATCCAGGGATATTCCATGGTAACAGAATGATCCAGGGATATTCCATGGTAACAGAATGTTCTAGGGATATTCAATGGTAACAGAATGATCCAGGGATATTTGTCACGTTCCTGACCTGTTTTCCTTTTTTCTTGTATTTATTTAGTTGGTCAGGGCGTGAGTTGGGTGGGTTGGTCTATGTGTGTTTTTCTATGTTGGGGTTTTTGTGTTCGGCCTGGTATGATTCTCAATCAGAGGCAGCTGTAGATCGTTTGTCCCTGATTGAGAATCATACTAAGGCAGCCGGGTTTCACGTGTGTTTTGTGGGTGGTTGTATCTCGTGTCAGTGTTCGTGCCACACGGGACTGTTTTCGGTTTTGTCACGTTTTGTTGTTTTTTGTATGTTAAGTGTTCAGTTCGATTCATTAAAATATCATGGACACGAATCACTCTGCTTATTGGTCCGACCCGTCTCGCCTCTCCTCGTCCGAGGAGGAGGAAGAATATTACGACGATCGTTACAATATTCCAAGGTAACAGAATGTTCTAGGGATATTCCATGGTAACAGAATGTTCTAGGGATATTCCACGGTAACAGAATGATCCAGGGATATTCCACGGTAACAGAAATAACTTATTTACACAAGTATTCAGACCCTTTGCTATGACACTTGACATTGAGCTCAGATCCATCCTGTCTCCATTGATCATCCTTGAAATGTTTATACAACTTGATTGGAGTCCACCTGTGGTAAATTCAATTGATTGGGCATGATTTGAAAAGGCACACACCTGTCTATACTGTATAAGGTCCCAGGGTTGGCAGTGCATGTCAGAGCAAAAACCAAGCCAAGGTCGAAGGAATTGTCCGTAGAGCTCCGAGACCGGATTGTGTCGAGGCACAGATCTGGGGAAGGGTACTCTAGTTTGATGAAACCAAGATTTAACTATTTGGCTTGAATGCCAAGAGTCACGTCTGGAGGAAACCTGGCACAGCTCATCTGCTGGCCAATACCATCCCTACTGTGAAGCATGGTGGTGGCAGCATCATGCTGTGGGCATGGTTTTCAGCGGCAGGGACTGGGAGACTAGTCAGGATCGAGGGAAAGATGAACAGAGCAAAGTACAGAGAGAGATCCTTGATTAAAACCTGCTCCAGAGCGCTCAGGACCTCAGACTGGGGCAAAGGTTCATCTTCCAACAGGACAACGACCCTAAGCACACAGCCAAGATAACGCAGGAGTGGCTTCAGGACAAGTCTCTGAATATCCTTGAGTGGCCCAGCCAGAGCCCGGACTTGAACCCGATCGAACATCTCTGGGGAGACCTGAAAATAGCTGTGCGGCAATGCTCCCCATCCAACCTGACAGAGCTTGAGAGGATTTGCAGAGAAGAATTGGAGAAACTCCTCAAATACAGGTATGCCAAGCTTGTAGCATCATACCCAAGAAGACTCAAGGCTGTAATCGCTGCCAAAGATGCTTCAACAAAGTACTGTTTTGTCGTTATGGGGTATTGTGATGTCATTATGGGGTATTGTGATGTCATTATGGGGTATTGTGATGTCATTATGGGGTATTGTGATGTCATTATGGGGAATTGTGATGTCATCCAGTTGTGTACTATGTCATCCAGTTGTGTACTATGTCATCCATTTCAAATATGTTACGTCCTGCAAAAGAAAATCATGTTTTTGTGCAATTTGATGTTACAAATACAATTCGTACAATATGTTACGAATTTATTGTGCTTAAGTTCCCAGACTGTGTCTTTAATTTGTTTAAAAAAAAGACACATTTATAAACAAAAATTCACCCCATTTTTGTGATATCCAATTGATAGTTATGATTTTGTCTCATTGCTGCAACTCCCCAAGAAGCGAAGGCCGAGACATGTGTCCTCCGAAACATGACCCGCCAATCTGTGTTGCTTCTTAACATACTGCTTGTTTAGCCAGGAAGTCAGCCGTACCAATGTGTCGAAGGAAACACTGTTCTACTGACAACCGAAATCAACTTGCAGGCGCTAGGCCCTCCACAAGGAATTACTACAGCTAACCGGGACGGCACTGGGCCTATTGTGCACTGCCCTTTGGGGCTCCCGGTCAGTGCCTCAGCACTGCAATGCCGTTGTCTTAGACCGCAAAAAATATATTGACTCTTAGCTTTCATTTGACACCAAATTTGATGTGATCCAGTGAACTTCACATGTTGGTGATGATGTGTCTTTTTACATGGAAATTACCTCCATGATCTCAAGCCTGGAAAAGTGTGTGTGTGTGTGTGTGTGTGTGTGTGTGTGTGTGTGTGTGTGTGTGTGTGTGTGTGTGTGTGTGTGTGTGTGTGTGTGTGCCTGCCTGCGTGTGTGTGCGTGTGTGCGTGTAAGCGTGTACTGTACGTATGTGCCTGCGTGTGTGTGTGTGTGTGTGTGTGTGTGTGTGTGTGTGTGTGTGTGTGTGTGTGTGTGTGCGTGCGCGTAAGCGTGTACTGTATGTATGTGCCTGCCTGCGTGTGTGTGTGTGTGTGTGCGTGCGTGCGTGTAAGCGTGTACTGTACGTATGTGCCTGCGTGTGTGTGTGTGTGCGTGTGTGCGTGTAAGCGTGTACTGTACGTATGTGTGTGTGTGTGTGTGTGTGCGTGCGTGCGTGTGTGTGTGTGTGTGTGCGTGCGTGTAAGCGTGTACTGTACGTATGTGCCTGCGTGTGTGTGTGCGTGCGTGCGTGTAAGCGTGTACTGTACGTATGTGCCTGCGTGTGTGTGTGCGTGCGTGCGTGTAAGCGTGTACTGTACGTATGTGCCTGCGTGTGTGTGTGTGTGTGTGCGTGCGTGCGTGTAAGCGTGTACTGTACGTATGTGCCTGCGTGTGTGTGTGCGTGTGTGCGCGGTGTCAAGCTGCTAAACTGTGTTAACCACAGACGGATGTCAGACTGCTAGAAACCCAGCAATAAAGCCTCTTCTCTACAGAGTGAACTATCTTTGACCAGGACCATTCTTGGCTTGCATACTACAACTTCTCTGATGTAGACTTTTCTGCTTTTCTCTGTAGGTGAATGACGCCTGAGCCCAACGCTTCCCCAGTGTGTGTGTGTGTGTGTGTGTGTCAGTGCAGACACCCTCTCCCTCGTCAGTCTCAGTTATCAGATATTTCTACCCTGCCTGGTCCGGAACCCTGCCAGCCAAGCGGATAATGGCCCTACTCTCTCTCCAGTTACCCCTCAGAGTGTAAGGAGCCGAGACCACGTCACACACACACACACACACACACACACACACACACACACACACACACACACACACACACACACAGACACTTCCCTGACAGCTCTGCTGGGTGATGACATCATGACCGGGGCGTTACTGAACGGGGGGAAATGCTCCTCGATTCTCGCTCCTCTGACGCCCGAAGTCTTCAAACACAAATCGCTAGAGATGGAGGCAGCTTCGGTCCACAAAGCTTCCTGTGTTTGGATTTGTATTAACAGTTATCAGCCTTACTCCCACACCCCTTCCCAACCCCGGTGCCTCTAGAGGGGCCCATCGACCCAGGATGCAGGGGGGCTCTGGTGCGGCCCAGCCCCAGCCACGATGCCCATCACCCAGGAGAACGCTCTGAGCCACATCCGTCTACTGGAGGACTGGCTCCTGGTAGCCCAGACCAGGTACGAGGATCACTATGGAGACCCAGACCAGCAGTCCACCACCAGCAGAGACCCAGACCAGCAGTCCACCACCAGCAGAGACCCAGACCAGCAGTCCACCACCAGCAGAGACCCAGATCAGCAGTCCACCACCAGCAGAGACCCAGACCAGCAGTCCACCACCAGCAGAGACCCAGACCAGGACTCGTACCAGGTCTGTTTTTGCATACATGTGTGGGTGATGTCATTTCTTATAGCTGACATCAATTCCATACTGTACTATGAGTGCCTACTGTGATTGTTTAAAGTCTAACGGTGGTCCACAATGTGGTTCTGAAATATGTATGATCTGTTGTCAGTCTCTGTAATATTGTGGAGTGATTCAGTCCATTGTTGTAACTCCAACTGTATCCCAGGAGTCAGAACACGAGGAGGATGCCTGCAGCACGGTCAACAGCGGCGGCTACAGACGTACCAGCGGAGACATGTCTCTATGTCAGGCCGCTATACAGAAACTGGTGGAATACATCCAGCTCAACTTCACCGAGGAAGGAGAGATCCAGAGAACCGCCCTCCGACCCACGATGCCGTGCGGAGGTGTGGACGCGGAGGTGCGAGCCGTGTGTCTCACCAAGCGAGAGGGGGACGGGGCAGAGCTGGGACTCAGTTTCGGTAACATCCCGATATTCGGGGATCCGGAGGGGGAGGACAGGAAGAAGGGAGGGAGGAGGAGGAGGAGGAGGAAGGGGGATCAGGGACCCGTGTTGGATGTGGGCTGTATCTGGGTAACGGAGGTGAGGAAGAGAAGTCCCGCGGCGAGGTGCGGTAGAATCAAACTACGAGACGAGTTGCTATCACTCAACGGTCAGCTGATGGTGGGCGTCGACGTCACGGGAGCCAGGTAGGAGGAGCCTTTTCTAATGATAGTAATGCATCTTAATCATCATGAATAATGTGTATGTTGCTACACACTCCCACTCAACCACAGAGGCCTGGAGGTTGTTGGATCAACTCTCTTCAGTGAAAACCTGTAGGAACTGTAGGTGTTTCGTCTCACACACGGTCAGAGGCAGAACAATCGTGGGAATTCAACTTGGCACAGTTTTACCATCCACGTCGTGCCAGTGAGCAGCTAGGGAGCTGTCTATCATGGCATAGTTTAGAGCAGACAAAATTCCCTCAGTGTGTTTGGCCAGGCAGACTCTGTGGTTAGTTGGCAGTGAAGAGAGAGAGAGAGTCTATTGGACACATGACAACCACTGGAGACTGGGAGGGAGGGAGAAAGAGAGAGGGAGGGAGGGAGAAAGAGAGAGGGAGGGAAGGGAGGAGGAAGAGAGGGAGAAAGAGGGAGGGAGAAAGAGAAAGATGGGAAGGGAAGGGAAGGGAAGGGAAGGGAAGGGAAGAGGGAGAAAGAGGGAGGGAGGGAGGGAGAAAGAGGGAGGGAGGGAGGGAGAAAGAGAGAGGGAGGGAGGGAGAAAGAGAGAGGGAGGGAGGGAGAAGGAAGAGAGGGAGAAAGAGGGAGGGAGAAAGAGAAAGATAGGGAGGGAAGGGAAGGGAAGGGAAGAGGGAGAAAGAGAGAGAGGGAGGGAGAAAGAGAGAGAGGGAGGGAGGGAGGGAGGGAGGGAGAAAGATAGGGAGGGAAGGGAAGGGAAGGGAAGGGAAGAGGGAGAAAGAGGGAGGGAGGGAGGGAGAAAGAGAGGGAGGGAGGGGGGAAGGGAAGGGAAGGGAAGGGAAGGGAAGGGAAGGGAAGGGAGGGAGGGAAGGGAAGGGAGGAGGAAGAGAGGGAGGGGGGAGAAAGATAGGGAGGGAAGGGAAGGGAAGGGAAGAGGGAGAAAGAGGGAGGGAGGGAGGGAGGGAGGGAGGGAGGGAGAAAGAGAGAGGGAGGGAGAAAGAGAGAGGGAGGGAGGGGAGAAAGAGAGAGGGCGGGAGGGAGTGAGTGAGAAAGAGAGAGAGGGAGGGAGGGAAGGAGGGAAGGAAGGGAGGGAGGGAGAAAGAGAGAGGGAGGGAGGGAGAAAGAGAGAGGGCGGGCGGGAGGGAGGGAGAAAGAGAGAGGGCGGGAGGGAGTGAGTGAGAAAGAGAGAGAGGGAGGGAGGTAAGGGAGGAGGAAGAGAGGGAGGGAGGCCAGCCATGGTTGAAGTCACTCCAGTGGTGTATCTGTACTTCTGAACACAAATCTGAGGAAATGAGGGGAAGATACTGTGAAAAACAACATGTTTCGGTCCCGTTATAGGAAGACTTGATAACAAGTCCAAGGATCCATGTTAGAGTCAACATTGGTTTGACCACGAAGAGTATTACCATGACAGAAAGACAGATGCTGGAAATAGAAGTTTAATTTCATAAAGCAACTGGACATCTGACTGACAACGTAACATGGAATGATAATGTCCTGACTGGCAACATCACATGATCATTCCATGTCCTGACTGGCAACATCACATTATCATTCCATGTCCTGACTGACCACGTAACATTATCATTCCATGTCCTGACTGGCAACATCACATTATCATTCCATGTCCTGACTGGCCACGTAACATTATCATTCCATGTCCTGACTGGCCACGTAACATTATCATTCCATGTCCTGACTGGCAACATCACATTATCATTCCATGTCCTGACTGACCACGTAACATTATCATTCCATGTCCTGACTGGCAACATCACATTATCATTCCATGTCCTGACTGGCCACGTAACATTATCATTCCATGTCCTGACTGGCCACGTAACATTATCATTCCATGTCCTGACTGGCCACGTAACATTATCATTCCATGTCATGACTGGCCACGTAACATTATCATTCCATGTCATGACTGGCCACGTAACATTATCATTCCATGTCCTGACTGGCAACATCGCATTATCATTCCATGTCCTGACTGGCAACATCACATTATCATTCCATGTCCTGACTGGCCACGTAACATTATCATTCAATGTCCTGACTGGCAACATCACATTATCATTCCATGTCCTGACTGGCAACATCACATTATCATTCCATGTCCTGACTGGCCACGTAACATTATCATTCCATGTCCTGACTGGCAACATCACATTATCATTCCATGTCCTGACTGGCAACATCACATGATCATTCCATGTCCTGACTGACCACATCACATTATCATTCCATGTCCTGACTGGCAACATCACATTATCATTCCATGTCCTGACTGACCACATCACATTATCATTCAATGTCCTGACTGGCAACACCACATTATCATTCCATGTCCTGACTGGCAACATCACATTATCATTCCATGTCCTGACTGGCAACATCACATTATCATTCCATGTCCTGACTGGCAACATCACATTATCATTCCATGTCCTGACTGACCACATCACATTATCATTCCATGTCCTGACTGGCAACATCACATTATCATTCCATGTCCTGACTGGCAACATCACATTATCATTCCATGTCCTGACTGGCAACATCACATTATCATTCCATGTCCTGACTGGCAACATCACATTATCATTACATGTCCTGACTGACCACATCACATTATCATTCCATGTCCTGACTGACCACATCACATTATCATTCCATGTCCTGACTGGCCACATCACATTATCATTCCATGTCCTGACTGGCCACAACACATTATCATTCCATGCAATATAAATATAAATATAAATGTATCTGCTGATGAGCAGCATTCTTGGAATTGTGTGTGTGTGTGTGTGTCTGTGTGTGTCTGTGTGTCTGTGTGTGTGTCTGTGTGTGTCAGGCTTAGTTAGACCGGCATCATGTGACATGGCATCAAAAGTGTGTTCTAGAAACCTGGATCAGGGACAGAGACTATAGAGACTATAGAGACTATAGAGACTATAGAGACCATAGAGACCATAGAGACCATAGAGACCATAGAGACCATAGAGACTGTACAGACTATAGAGACTATAGAGACTATAGAGACTATACAGACTATACAGACTATAGAGACTATAGAGACTATACTGACTATAGAGACTATAGAGACTATAGAGACCATAGAGACCATAGAGAGACCATAGAGACCATAGAGACTATAGAGGCCATAGAGACCATAGAGACTATACAGACTATACAGACTATAGAGACTATAGAGACTATAGAGACTATACTGACTATAGAGACTATAGAGACTATACAGACTATACAGACTATACAGACTATAGAGACTATAGAGACTATACTGACTATAGAGACTATAGAGACTATAGAGACTATACTGACTATAGAGACTATAGAGACTATAGAGAGACCATAGAGAGACCATAGAGAGACCATAGAGAGACCATAGAGAGACCATAGAGACTATAGAGACTATAGAGACCATAGAGACCATAGAGGCCATAGAGGCCATAGAGGCCATAGAGGCCATAGAGGCCATAGAGACCATAGAGACCATAGAGACCATAGAGACCATAGAGACCATAGAGAGACCATAGAGACCATAGAGACCATAGAGACCATAGAGACCATAGAGACCATAGAGACCATAGAGACTATAGAGACTATAGAGACCATAGAGACCATAGAGAGACCATAGAGAGACCATAGAGAGACCATAGAGAGACCATAGAGAGACCATAGAGACCATAGAGACCATAGAGACCATAGAGACCATAGAGACTATAGAGACTATAGAGACTATAGAGACTATAGAGACTATACTGACTATAGAGACTATAGAGACCATAGAGACCATAGAGACCATAGAGACCATAGAGACCATAGAGACCATAGAGACCATAGAGACTATAGAGACTATAGAGACTATACAGACTATAGAGACCATAGAGACTATAGAGACCATAGAGACTATAGAGACTATAGAGACTATAGAGACCATAGAGACTATAGAGACTATAGAGACCATAGAGACTATAGAGACCATAGAGACCATAGAGACTATAGAGACCATAGAGACCATAGAGACCATTGAGACCATTGAGGCCATGGAGACTATGCTCTGTGATTCAGTTTCCCTAGATCAGGGATAGAGGCTATAGAGACTATGCTCTGTGATTCAGTTTCCCTAGATCAGGGATAGAGGCTATAGAGACTATGCTCTGTGATTCAGTTTCTCTAGATCAGGGATAGAGGCTATAGAGACTATGCTCTGTGATTCAGTTTCTCTAGATCAGGGATAGAGGCTATAGAGACTATGCTCTGTGATTCAGTTTCTCTAGATCAGGGATAGAGGCTATAGAGACTATGCTCTGTGATTCAGTTTCCCTGTAAACTGGCTGTGTCTGAAAAAACACATCTGAACTCATCATGAGGGGGGACACAGTGACTCACGGGTCTGCATAACCACATCCGTACCCACATCCAGGCCAGGTCGCAGTTGTAAATGAGAACTTGTTCTCAACTAGCCTACCTGGTTAAATAAAGGTGAAATAAATAAATACAAATAAAAATCCATACCCACACATGCAGTCAGAGCCGGCTCTTGCGAGTTGGGGTTCATTTCCCGCAATTCTCCACATTTTGCCATAGTGTGGAGAGAAATGTTTGCAGCTTTTAATATGATATCTGAGTGAGAGTGACTGCCAATTTCAAGTTTAGATAGCTAGCTGCTAGACTCCCTCCCTCCCTCCCTCCCTTCCTTCCTTCCTTCCTTCCTTCCTTCCTTCCTTCCTTCCTTCCTTCCTTCCTTCCTTCCTTCCTTCCTTCCTTCCTTCCTTCCTTCCTTCCTTCCTTCCTTCCTTCCTTCCTTCCTTCCTTCCTTCCTTCCTTCCTTCCTTCCTTCCTTCCTTCCTTCCTTCCTTCCTTCCTTCCCATACAGCTGTGTGAGGGAACTGGATTGAAAATAGCTCATTGGTTTTTCTCCAAGAGGCTCTGGTAGAGTGTAATATGTGTGGTTAGTAGAGAAGGACTGTTTCATGCTGTTTTGGAGGACAAGAGATGTAGATGTAGAACACATTTTAGGACCAATCCATATACTTTCCATAAACTTTCATCAACATCTTTGCAGGTGAAACTTCAGCCAACCAACCCCCAACCCTCTGCTGCTCTGTTGGTCTAGGGATAAAGGCCTGTCTGAGTACCAGTACTGTCAGTCAAGGGATAAATGCCTGTCTGAGTACCAGTACTGTCAGTCTAGGGATAAAAGCCTGTCTGAGTACCAGTACTGTCAGTCTAGGGATAAAAGCCTGTCTGAGTACCAGTACTGTCAGTCTAGGGATAAAGGCCTGTCTGAGTACCAGTACTGTCAGTCAAGGGATAAATGCCTGTCTGAGTACCAGTACTGTCAGTCTAGGGATAAAAGCCTGTCTAAGTACCAGTACTGTCAGTCTAGGGGTAAAAGCCTGTCTGAGTACCAGTACTGTCAGTCTAGGGGTAAAAGCCTGTCTGAGTACCAGTACTGTCAGTCTAGGGATAAAAGCCTGTCTGAGTACCAGTACTGTCAGTCTAGGGATAAAAGCCTGTCTGAGTACCAGTACTGTCAGTCTAGGGATAAAGGCCTGTCTGAGTACCAGTACTGTCAGTCAAGGGATAAATGCCTGTCTGAGTACCAGTACTGTCAGTCTAGGGATAAAAGCCTGTCTAAGTACCAGTACTGTCAGTCTAGGGGTAAAAGCCTGTCTGAGTACCAGTACTGTCAGTCTAGGGGTAAAAGCCTGTCTGAGTACCAGTACTGTCAGTCTTGGGATAAAAGCCTGTCTGAGTACCAGTACTGTCAGTCTAGGGATAAAAGCCTGTCTGAGTACCAGTACTGTCAGTCTAGGGGTAAAAGCCTGTCTGAGTTCTAGTACTGTCAGTCTAGGGATAAAGGCCTGTCTGAGTACCAGTACTGTCAGTCTAGGGGTAAAAGCCTGTCTGAGTACCAGTACTGTCAGTCTAGGGATAAAAGCCTGTCTGAGTACCAGTACTGTCAGTCTAGGGGTAAAAGCCTGTCTGAGTTCTAGTACTGTCAGTCTAGGGATAAAGGCCTGTCTGAGTACCAGTACTGTCAGTCTAGGGATAAAGGCCTGTCTGAGTACCAGTACTGTCAGTCTAGGGGTAAAAGCCTGTCTGAGTACCAGTACTGTCAGTCTAGGGGTAAAAGCCTGTCTGAGTACCAGTACTGTCAGTCTAGGGATAAAAGCCTGTCTGAGTACCAGTACTGTCAGTCTAGGGGTAAAAGCCTGTCTGAGTACCAGTACTGTCAGTCTAGGGGTAAAAGCCTGTCTGAGTTCTAGTACAAGATGTTTGAACTAAAATTCGTTAGGCTACGTCTAATGTCTCTCTCCTCTCGGCCATAGAGAGGAGAGGGGGGGGGGGGGGGGGGGGGTGTAGAGAGAGATTGAAAGTAAGTAAGAGAAAGGGAGAGTGTGAAAGTCAGACAAAAAGAGAGAATCAAAAAGTTGGCGAGGGAGAGAAAGTTGGAGAGAGGGATATCAGACTTTTCCCCGGGCTGTGAGACTAACTGTACCAGGAGGACCAGGAAGTTGTGAGCTGTGAGACTAACTATACCAGGAGGACCAGGAAGTTGTGAGCTGTGAGACTAACTATACCAGGAGGACCAGGAAGTTGTGAGCTGTGAGACTAACTATACCAGGAGGAGCAGGAAGTTGTGAGACTAACTATACCAGGAGGACCAGGAAGTTGTGAGCTGTGAGACTAACTATACTAGGAGGACCAGGAAGTTGTGAGCTGTGAGACTAACTATACCAGGAGGACCAGGAAGTTGTGAGACTAACTATACCAGGAGGACTAGGAAGTTGTGAGACTAACTATACCAGGAGGACCAGGAAGTTGTGAGCTGTGAGACTAACTATACCAGGAGGACCAGGAAGTTGTGAGCTGTGAGACTAACTATACCAGGAGGACCAGGAAGTTGTGAGCTGTGAGACTAACTATACCAGGAGGAGCAGGAAGTTGTGAGACTAACTATACCAGGAGGACCAGGAAGTTGTGAGCTGTGAGACTAACTATACTAGGAGGACCAGGAAGTTGTGAGCTGTGAGACTAACTATACCAGGAGGACCAGGAAGTTGTGAGACTAACTATACCAGGAGGACTAGGAAGTTGTGAGACTAACTATACCAGGAGGACCAGGAAGTTGTGAGCTGTGAGACTAACTATACCAGGAGGACCAGGAAGTTGTGAGCTGTGAGACTAACTATACCAGGAGGACCAGGAAGTTGTGAGCTGTGAGACTAACTATACCAGGAGGACCAGGAAGTTGTGAGACTAACTATACCAGGAGGACCAGGAAGTTGTGAGCTGTGAGACTAACTATACCAGGAGGACCAGGAAGTTGTGAGACTAACTATACCAGGAGGACCAGGAAGTTGTGAGACTAACTATACCAGGAGGACCAGGAAGTTGTGAGACTAACTATACCAGGAGGACCAGGAAGTTGTGAGACTAACTATACCAGGAGGACTAGGAAGTTGTGAGACTAACTATACCAGGAGGACTAGGAAGTTGTGAGCTGTGAGACTAACTATACCAGGAGGACCAGGAAGTTGTGAGACTAACTATACCAGGAGGACCAGGAAGTTGTGAGACTAACTATACCAGGAGGACCAGGAAGTTGTGAGACTAACTATACCAGGAGGACCAGGAAGTTGTGAGACTAACTATACCAGGAGGACCAGGAAGTTGTGAGCTGTGAGACTAACTATACCAGGAGGACCAGGAAGTTGTGAGACTAACTATACCAGGAGGACCAGGAAGTTGTGAGACTAACTATACCAGGAGGACCAGGAAGTTGTGAGACTAACTATACCAGGAGGACCAGGAAGTTGTGAGACTAACTATACCAGGAGGACCAGGAAGTTGTGAGCTGTGAGACTAACTATACCAGGAGGACCAGGAAGTTGTGAGACTAACTATACCAGGAGGACCAGGAAGTTGTGAGACTAACTATACCAGGAGGACCAGGAAGTTGTGGGCTGGCTCTTTTCTCATGGACCTGTGAAAAAACACTCTTCTCCTTTTTTCCCACAACCAGTAGGAGCGGTAACTCTGCCTGCCCACATAATGATGACTTATCCTTGAATCCCAAACAGTACCTTATTCCCTATTGGGCCCTGGTCAAAAGTAGTGCACTATATAGGGAATGTGGTGCCATAGGGCCCTGGTCAAAAGTAGTGCACTATATAGGGCATATGGTGCCATTCGGGGCGCAACTTTTGCCTTCTGAGGGAAAGAATTAGAGACTTGTATAAAAGATACAAGCCCTGGGTCTCAGATTGAATAACGTTGTTTAATCATCTGTTCAAATGCTTTGCTTTTATTAGTCATTGTGGGGTAGACGGGGACCGCAGGCAGATATTCATCTGAAAGTTAAAAGTGTGACTGGATTCCCAGGCTAAGACGGGCGATGCTGCCAGGGTATAATGGTCTATCAGTGCCAACACGGCGATTGATCAGTGGGTTTGGATCGGTGGTACAGAAATACACAAGTGTTGGATGGAGCTGTGGGAAGAGAGGGAGTAAAAAGTGGCCTTGATGATTCAGTGTTTATTGGTTTCAAACCTGGGTTCAAAGGTCTGAAATACACAGTCCAAAAAAACAAGTCATTTTATTTTCGTATTATTATTATTATTATTATTATTATTATTATTATTATAGTATTTGAACCCAGGTCTGATTGGTTTGACCTTCAAAAAACCCCATTATTGTTGTTATAAAGGTGTAAAATAACACGATAAAAACACATCATCATCACATCCGGTAAAGAACAATAAAACCGCAAGTCAAAGGCTAAAATAATCCCTAGTCTATATATTGGTCCACCATGTTGTACCAGCCATCCGTCTCAAAGCAATTTAACCCCCTAAATCCCCATTTACCCACAACAACCCCCCTCCCCTTGCTACAATCCCATCTAAACTGCAGAGTGATAACGCCTCATGTTCAGGTTGCGTGTGGGTTGACCATCACAACAACAAATCCCCGGGACCCTCCCTCCCCCAACCCAGGACTCCCTAATTTAGAGAATTGGGGGCATTTAGCATTGGGGTTTTGTTTGAAAAAACACCTGAAATAGTATTTTCCTGTAATCCAGAGCCATAATCATTATACATTAATAATTTTCTGTATATCTAGTCATACCTCTTGATCTGTCTGTATCCTCCTGACTGGTGGGTTTTTTTTTGTTAAAAGAAACTAAATATGCGTCTCTGCATCTCTGCTAAAATCTGGTTTAAAGATTGAATGTAATGTGAGTCTTATTCAGTATATTTAGTAATTTCTTGCTTTTCTAAAGTCTACCAGCCTTGCCAGCAGGAATACTAGCTAAGATACAGTGCCCTCGGAAAGTATTCAGACCCCTTGACTTTTTCCACAGTTTGTTAAATTACAGCCTTATTCAAAACTGGATCATCAATCTACACACATAATGACATCACAATACCCCATAATGACATCACAATACCCCATAATGACATCACTATACCCCATAATGACATCACAATACCCCATAATGACATCACAATAACCCATAATGACATCACAATAACCCATAATGACATCACAATACCCCATAATGACAAATGTTTGCTAATTTATAAAAAATAAAAACAGAAATACCTTATTTACATAAGTATTCAGACCCTTTGCTATTAAGCTCAGGTGCATCATGTTTCCATTGATCATCCTTGAGATGTTTCTACAACTTGATTGGAGTCCATCTGTGGTAAATTCCATTGATTGTACATGATTTGGAAAGGTCCCACAGTTGACAGTGCATGTCAGAGCAAAAAGCAAGCCATGGGGTTGAAGGAATTGTCTGTAGAGCTCTGAGACAGGATTGTGTTGAGGCACGGATCTGGGGAAGGGAACCAAAACATTTCTGCAGCATTGAAGGTCCCCAAGAACACAGTGACCTCCATCATTCTTAAATGGAAGAAGTTTGGAACCACGAAGACTCTTCCTAGAGCTGGCCGCCCGGCCAAACTGAGGAATTGGGGGAGAAGGGCCTTGGTCAGGGAGGTGACCAAGAATCTGATGGTTACTCTGACAGAGCTCCAGAGTTCCTCTGTGTAGATGGGAGAACCTTCTAGAAGGACAACCATCTCTGCAGCACTCCAACAATCTGGCCTTTATGGTAGAGTGGCCAGGCGGAAGCCACTCCTCAGTAAAAGGAACATGACAGCCCACATGGAGTTTGCCAAAAGGCACATAAAGTCTCTCAGACCACAAGATTCTCTGGTCTGATGAAACCAAGATGGAACCACTTTGGCCTGAATGCCAAGCGTCAAGTCTGGAGAAAACCTGGCACCATCCCTACGGTGAAGCATGGTGGTGGCAACATCATACTGTGGGGATGTTTTTTAGCGGCAGGGACTGGGAGACTAGTTAGGATCAAGGCAAAGATGAACAGAGCAAAGTTCTTGATGAAAACCTGCTCCAGAGCACTCAGGACCTCAGACTGGGGCGAAAGGTCACCTTCCAACAGGACAACGACCCCAAGCACACAGCCAAGACAACGCAGGAGTGGCTTCGGGACAAATCTCTGAATGTCCTTGAGTGGCCCAACCAGAGGCCGGACTTGAACCCGATCGAACATCTCTGGCGAGACCTGAAAATAGCTGTGCAGCGACGCTCCCCATCCAACCTGACAGAGCTTGAGAGGGTCTGCAGAGAAGAATGGGAGAAACTCCCCAAATACAGGTGTGCCAAGCTTTTAGCGTCAAACCCAAGAAAACTTGAGGCTGTAATCACTGCCAAAGGTCCTTCAACAAAGTACTGAGTAAAGGGTCTGAATACTTATGTAAATGTGATATTTCAGTTTTACATTTTTTATAAATTAGCAAAAATATCTTTGTCATTATGGGGTATTGTGTGTAGATTCATGAGGGGGAAAAAAACACTTTAATCCATTTTTAGAATAAGGCTGTAACGTAACAAAATGTGGAAAAAGTCAAGGGGTCTGAATACTTTCAGAAGGCGCTGCTACTTTAACTTGATTGACAGCCTGAAATGGCTTCTTGGTTGCTACACTGAACAAAAATATAAACACAACATGCAACAATTTCAAAGATTTTACAGTTCATATAAAGAAATCAGTCAATTGAAATAAATTCATTAGTTCCTAATCTATGAATTTCACATGACTGGGAATACAGATATTCATTGGTTGGTCGTTAAAAAAAAGAAGGTAGGGGCGTGGATCAGAAAACCAGTCAGTATCTGGTGTGACCATTTGCCTCATGCAGCGCGACACATCTCCTTCACATAGAGTTGATCAGGCTGTTGATTGTGGCCTGTGGAATGTTGTCCCACTCCTCTTCAATGGCTGTGCGAAGTTGCTGGATATTGGCAGGAACTGGAACATGTTGTCGTACACGTCGATCCAGAGCATCCCAAACATGCTCAATGTGTGACATGTCTGGTGAGTATGCAGGACATGGAAAAACTGGGAAATGTTCAGCTTCCAGGAATTGTGTACAGATCCTTGCGACACGGGCCGTGCATTATCATGCTGAAACATGAGGTGATGGCGGTGGATGAATTGCACAACAATGGACCTCAGGATCTCATCACGGTATCTCTGTGCATTGAAATTGCTATCGATAAAATTCAATTGTGTTCGTTGTCCGTATTTTATGTCTGCCCATACCATAACCCCACCGCCACCATGGGGCACAAAGCCATACACGCTGTCTGCCATCTGCCCGGTACAGTTGAAACCGCGATTCATCCGTGTGAAGACCACACTTCTCCAGAGTGCCAGTGGCCATCGAAGGTGAGCATTTGCCCACTGAAGTATAAAACATTTCTGGGATCTTTTATTTCAGCTCAGTGAAACATTGGACCAACACATTTTCTTTTTGTTCAGTGTTGTTGGGAGATTGGGAACCTATCTGGGCTAGCTAAAGACAACTTCGTAAAAGTGCTAAGTGGCTAGTAATATTACAGAAAAACAAAGATCTGTCTGTGGGTCCCAGATGGGTTGTGGATTAAAGCTGTAGTTCCCAAGCCGGATTGGCAGGTTTTACTGTCTGGCTGCTCTGCTGAGGCCCCGAATTAAATTCCTTTGTATGATCGGCTTTATGGGGGTGATTACACAGGAAGTACTAGTTCCCTTCAGCTGCCCAATGGAAAGTGAGAGCCTACTGTAGTCCGGCTGGAATCTTTCTGTAGGCTACTGAGCCAGCCTATAGAATGGTAGTCTAGACTAATCCTGCTCTCCCTCTGTATCATACTATAGCAGTACACAGAAAAGTATAAATCATTTCAAATTCCTTATATTAAGCAAACCAGACAGCACATATGTAAATGTTTTACCTATAGCCAGGGGCACTCTCCAAAACTCAGACATAATTTAAAAACAAAGCATTTGTGTTTAGTGAGCCCATCAGATCAGAGGCAGTAGGGATGATCAGGGATATTCTCTTTTGATAAGTGTGTGAATTTGACCATTTTCCTGTCCTGCTAAGTATTCAAAATGTAACGAGTACATTTGGGTGTCCGGAGAAAATGTATGGAGTTAAAAGTAAATTATTTTCATTAGACATTTTGTGAAGTAAAAGTAGTCAAAAATAAATAGTAAAGTAAAGATACCCCCCAAAAAGCTACTTAAGTAGTACATTAAAGTATTTTTTACTTAAGTACTTTACACCACTGGGTACAATTGCCAAAATAAATAAATATGCAGGTTCAAAAATTGTTTGGTAATCAAGAATATGAACTGTTTACATTGCAAGCTCACCAGCAATGGGGCAACACTTACTATCATAGGCCTACTGGTGTTTTGGTATGTAACAATTGCTTAACATTGATCATTTACTTCATGTATGACGCTTGCATTTGGAAATCGTTGTTACATTTTATTATTACTGTGGTGAAGATGCACCATAGGCGCGCGGCTCTTCACTTCCTCTCTACAAACTTCCGCCAGTGGAGTGATTTTTTGTTGTTGGTCTTATTGATTTTTTTTTTGTCGTTGCTTTCACACATTTAAAAGCATAGGCCATATGTCGTAAATATACATTCCATATAATACTACAATAATTGCTAGCGTTTAATCATTCCATCCCGTACCGTTTATTGCAACACGTCCATATTTGATGTTTCATGTTTGATAGGTTTGCTACGATACATTTTTTTTACATAGCCAACCATTTCTTACTCAGTGGACATGAACATTCTCAAGACACATGAGGTGGAAGTTCGGTTTATTTAATTCAATGTCTGGTTTCCTTTGTTCACATTTCCCGGGTTATGTCTGAGTTCCGCGTGTCTGAGTTCCGCGTGTCTCTGTCATTTGTGTTGCGCGTAACAGGACCGAGCGCGCCTCAGTGCGTAAAGAAATAGGCTACGTGGCCTGCGCACCACGCGTTGGAGTCAGAACGTTGAATACGAGAAAAAGGGCTGTTCCGTGTATGCATGGTGTTGAAATATCATTAATAATCATCATATCTGATTAAGACGAATGTACCAATGGATGTGGAAATGGCCTTTTACATTGTAAAATCAGTTTATTGGTTGTAAGTTCCAGTTCGCTGCGGGCTAGCGACTGGAGCGAGCTGCAACAAACACTCAAACTGGGCAACTTTATCTCAGTTCTTCATTCAAAGACTCAATCATGGACACTCTTACTGACAGTTGTGGCTGCTTTGTGTGATGTATTGTTCTCTACCTTCTTGCCCTTTGTGCTGTTGTCTGTGCCCAATAATGTGTGTACCCTGTTTTGTGCTGCTACCATATTGTGTTTCTACCATGCTGTGCTGTTTCGTCATGTTATGTTTCTACCATGCTGTGTTGTCATGAGTCGCTACCATGCTATGTTGTTGTCTTAGGTCTCTCTATATGTAGTGTTGTGGTGTCTCTTGTCATGATGTGTGTTTTGTCCTATATTTCTAATTTATTTATTTTAATCCCAGGCCCTGTCCCAGCAGGAGGCCTTTTGGTAGGCCGTCATTGTAAATAAGAATTTGTTCTTAAAGTGACTTGCCGAGTTAAATAAAGGTTAAATAGAAAAATAAATAATAATTGTATGGTCCTGGGGGCAAGTGCTTATATTATGTAGGCCTACCTGTTAGAATAGATATGGTTTCTCAAGGGGAGGCTGTACAGTCTGGCCCTCAACCTGTGTCCGTTCAGATAGGACAGCGTAGGCCTGATACAGTCTATTTCTTTTGGGCTCGTGTATATTTGGTCAATCTACTTGTATATTGTATATTTTGTATTATAAACTGGGTGGTTCGAGCGCTGAATGCTGATTGGCTGAAAGCCGTGGTATATCAGACCATATACCACGGGTATGACAAAACATTTATTTTTACCGTTCTAATTACGTTGGTCACCAGTTTATAATAGCAGTAAGGCATCATGGGGGGGTTTGTGATAAATGGCCAATATACCGCGGCTCAGGGCTGTGTCCAGGCACTCCACGTTGAGTTGTGCGTAATAACAGCCCTTAGCTGTGGTATATTGGCCATATACCACACCCCCTCGGGCCTTATTGCTTAATGATATGGCGATTTCACCATTGGATCACCAAGATCTGGTAATACATGTACACTCTGAGCACGTCAACCTGCCTGGCCTTCTGCTGGTGCCCTTAACGGCTGCTACAAGGGCCCTGTTTTACAATTACATCATCAAAATGGGTTGTAGACATACATAATGAAAAGGGCTGTCTGGTAGCCTCAATAAATAGACAACGATTTGTAGTTCCACAAGTCGTTGCCTGTATAGATTTATATATTTTTTTACTTGACTTGAAAACTTGTGACTCCACTTGACTTGCTCTTAGAATGCACGACTTGGACTTGACTCGAGTTTTACTTGAGACTCAGACCTTGTGTCTCGAGTTTTACTTGAGACTCAGACCCTGTGACTCGAGTTTTACTTGAGACTCAGACCTTGTGACTTGAGACTTGCTTGTGACTCGAATAATAGTGACTTGGTCTCTGTCTCTCTCTGTATCTGTCTTTGAGGTAGGAATTTGATGAATTCTGAGAGCAGAAAATGGAATGTAGGCTAAATCAAAACGAACTAACTAACAGGTCTCATACCATATCTCATAAGGCGTTTACCACAAACAGACAGAGCACATATGTTCTCCTAGATGCTGTACCTCTGGAACTGTAACGCTGTAAGTCTGTCCTTCAAAGAGGATCTCTTTATGAAGTTATAATAGGATCTTTATCACTGCTCTAGAGGAGATCTGCATGGAGGAATGGGCCAAAATACCAGCAACAGTGTGTGAAAACCTTGTGAAGACTTACAGAAAACGTTTGACCTCTGTCATTGCCAACAAAGGGTATATAACAAAGTATTGAGATAAACTTTTGTTATTGACCAAATACTTATTTTCCACCATAATTTGCAAATAAATTCATTAAAAATCCTACAATGTGATTTTCTGGATTTCTTTTTCTCATTTTGTCTGTCATAGTTGAAGTTTACCTATGATGAAAATTACAGGCCTCTCTCATCTTTTTAAGTGGGAGAACTTGCACAATTGGTGGCTGACTAAATACTTTTTTGCCCCACTGTATAATAGGATATTTATTCTAGTTGAGGTTTCTAATTGGTTCTTTATCTCAGGTGAGGGTTGTAATTGGATCTTTATCTCAGGTGATAGTGGGCCATAACTCCCATTTTGAATCATCCCAAATGGTATCCTATTCCCTATTTAGTGCACTACTTTTGTCCAGGGCCCTATCCCTATTTTAGTGCACTACTTTTGTCCAGGGCCCATAGGGACTCAGACTATGAATCATCCCATGATCTTCTCTTCTACATTCTACATACATTCTACATCCTCTGAACCTGTAGATGTTGTTAGATCGTTGGGGTAGAGACTACATTAGAGTGTTGTGCTACTGTGTTCTGACGGATGGATAATATACATTCTACAGTGCATGGTTGCAATCGGGTTGTTGTTTTAACAGTGTCCACTAGGTGGCACTAACAGATGGTCATTCACAGATGCTGCTGCTGAGTCGCCAACAGTCTCTCCCACTCAGGTTTTTTTTGCTCTAGTTAAACTGTACACAGAACAAACTGCTCAACCAACACAAACAATGATCAATAATAATAATAATAATCCAATGAACTCTTTCAAGAAATTGCTTTTGTCTCAAAAGTTGTTGCGGCACTGACTGTTACTGTATACATGTCCACCAAATAGTCCTTAATGATTGCTGTGCTATTTGGGTCATACATTTGTTAACTTATACTGTCCTGCTAAATGAAACCCATCCCCCCCCCCCCCCCCGGGCTGGCTTTAATGTACTGTAAAGAATGAGAGTTATGAATGATGCCACTGTCCCTGGGACATTTCTTCCAGAACCTCGGCCATGGAATCTGAGGAATGCATACCCAGACTGCTTTGGTTAAAGACGTAGTGAAGGGAGGCACTGGCGGTGTAGTAGTAGAGACCTGTAGATCTGTGGATAGAACAGTAGAAGGTGATTGGGGGGGAAAATGGTCAAGAATCCAATGGAAATGTGTACAGTATATACCAGTAGAAACCAGTATATACCGGTAGAAACCAGTATATAACGGTAGAAACCAGTATATACCGGGAGAAACCAGTATATACCGGTAGAAACCAGTATATAACGGTAGAAACCAGTATATACCGGGAGAAACCAGTATATACCGGTAGAAACCAGTATATAACGGTAGAAACCAGTATATAACGGTAGAAACCAGTATATACCGGTAGAAACCAGTATATACCAGTAGAAACCAGTATATACCGGTAGAAACCAGTATATACCGGTAGAAACCAGTATATACCAGTAGAAACCAGTATATACCAATAGAAACCAAGGTGTTTGACAATAGCAGAGGCCAGTAGAAAACTAGTTGAATTGTGGGTAAGACTACTTAAAGCCTGCATGTATAATACTTGATTACTTGTTATAAGCATATGGTGTCTTTATAATGTCTTATTATAAGCCTTATAAGAGATTATGAGGTCAGGCTCAGGCCACAGACATGAATCTAAGAAAACAATAGATAGGTTGAATGTGAAAAATGAGATGGTCACTGAATAGGGGATGTTACATTAGGAATGACACTGAATAGGGGATGTTACATTAGGCATGTCACTGAATAGGGGATGTTACATTAGGAATGACACTGAATAGGGGATGTTACATTAGGCATGTCACTGAATAGGGGATGTTACATTAGGCATGTCACTGAATAGGGGATGTTACATTAGGAATGTCACTGAATAGGGGATGTTACATTAGGAATGTCACTGAATAGGGGATGTTACATTAGGAATGACACTGAATAGGGGATGTTACATTAGGAATGTCACTGAATAGGGGATGTTACATTAGGAATGTCACTGAATAGGGGATGTTACATTAGGCATGTCACTGAATAGGGGATGTTACATTAGGAATGTCACTGAATAGGGGATGTTACATTAGGAATGTCACTGAATAGGGGATGTTACATTAGGAATGTCACTGAATAGGGGATGTTACATTAGGAATGTCACTGAATAGGGGATGTTACATTAGGAATGTCACTGAATAGGGGATGTTACATTAGGCATGTCACTGAATAGGGGATGTTACATTAGGAATGTCACTGAGTAAGGGATGGTACATTAGGAATGTCACTGAATAGGGGATGTTACATTAGGAATGTCACTGAATAGGGGATGTTACATTAGGAATGACACTGAATAGGGGATGTTACATTAGGAATGACACTGAATAGGGGATGTTACATTAGGAATGTCACTGAATAGGGGATGTTACATTAGGCATGTCACTGAATAGGGGATGTTACATTAGGAATGTCACTGAATAGGGGATGTTACATTAGGAATGACACTGAATAGGGGATGTTACATTAGGAATGTCCCTGAATAGGGGATGTTACATTAGGAATGTCCCTGAATAGGGGATGTTACATTAGGAATGTCACTGAATAGGGAATGTTACATTAGGAATGTCACTGAATAGGGGATGTTACATTAGGAATGACACTGAATAGGGGATGTTACATTAGGAATGACACTGAATAGGGGATGTTACATTAGGAATGTCACTGAATAAGGGATGTTACATTAGGAATGTCACTGAATAGGGGATGTTATATTAGGAATATAACTGAATAGGGGATGTTGCATGAGGAATGTCACTGAATAGGGGATGTTACATTAGGAATGTCACTGAATAGGGGATGTTACATTAGGAATGACACTGAATAGGGGATGTTACATTAGGAATGACACTGAATAGGGGATGTTACATTAGGAATGTCACTGAATAGGGGATGTTACATTAGGCATGTCACTGAATAGGGGATGTTACATTAGGAATGTCACTGAATAGGGGATGTTACATTAGGAATGACACTGAATAGGGGATGTTACATTAGGAATGTCCCTGAATAGGGGATGTTACATTAGGAATGTCACTGAATAGGGGATGTTACATTAGGAATGTCACTGAATAGGGAATGTTACATTAGGAATGTCACTGAATAGGGGATGTTACATTAGGAATGACACTGAATAGGGGATGTTACATTAGGAATGACACTGAATAGGGGATGTTACATTAGGAATGTCACTGAATAAGGGATGTTACATTAGGAATGTCACTGAATAGGGGATGTTATATTAGGAATATAACTGAATAGGGGATGTTGCATGAGGAATGTCACTGAATAGGGGATGTTACATGAGGAATGTCACTGAGTAAGGGATGGTACATTAGGAATGTCACTGAATAGGGGATGTTACATTAGGAATGTCACTGAATAGGGGATGTTACATTAGGAATGTCACTGAATCGGGGATGTTACATTAGGAATGTCACTGAATAGGGGATGTTACATTAGGAATGTCACTGAATAAGGGATGTTACATTAGGAATGTCACTGAATAGGGGATGTTATATTAGGAATGTCACTGAATAGGGGATGTTATATTAGGAATGTCACTGAATAGGGGATGTTACATTAGGAATGTCACTGAATAGGGGATGTTATATTAGGAATGTCACTGAATAGGGGATGTTACATTAGAAATGTCACTGAATAGGGGATGTTATATTAGGAATGTCACTGAATATGGGATGTTACATTAGGAATGTCACTGAATAGGGGATGTTACATTAGGAATGTCACTGAATAGGGGATGTTACATTAGGAATATTTGTTATGTGGACAGGACAGTATGATGGGGGCATGTTGGGGGGGGGGGGGGGAAAATAGATAGTTCTATTATATTTCAAAGAGTTAGTGTTTAGCTGGCCCAGAGTTGGTGTTTAGCTGGCCCAGAGTTGGTGTTTAGCTGGCCCAGAGTTGGTGTTTAGCTGGCCCAGAGTTGGTGTTTAGCTGGCACAGAGTTGGTGTTTAGCTGGCCCAGAGTTGGTATTTAGCTGGCCCAGAGTTGGTATTTAGCTGGCCCAGAGTTGGTATTTAGCTGGCCCAGAGTTGCTGTTTAGCTGGCCCAGAGTTGCTGTTTAGCTGGCCCAGAGTTGCTGTTTAGCTGGCCCAGAGTTGCTGTTTAGCTGGCCCAGAGTTGGTGTTTAGCTGGCCCAGGGTTGGTGTTTAGCTGGCCCAGAGTTGGTGTTTAGCTGGCCCAGAGTTGGTGTTTAGCTGGCCTAGAGTTGGTGTTTAGCTGGCCTAGAGTTGGTGTTTAGCTGGCCTAGAGTTGGTGTTTAGCTGGCCCAGAGTTGGTGTTTAGCTGGCCCAGAGTTCATATTTAGCTGGCCCAGAGTTGCTGTTTAGCTGGCCCAGAGTTGGTGTTTACCTGGCCCAGAGTTGGTATTTAGCTGGCCCAGAGTTTGTATTTAGCTGGCCCAGAGTTTGTATTTAGCTGGCCCAGAGTTGGTGTTTATCTGGCCCAGAGTTGCTGTTTATCTGGCCCAGAGTTGCTGTTTATCTGGCCCAGAGTTGCTGTTTAGCTGGCCCAGAGTTGGTATTTAGCTGGCCCAGAGTTGCTGTTTAGCTGGCCCAGAGTTGGTGTTTAGCTGGCCCAGAGTTGGTGTTTAGCTGGCCCAGAGTTGGTGTTTAGCTGACCCAGAGTTGGTGTTTAGCTGGCCCAGAGTTGGTATTTATCTGCCCCAGAGTTGGTATTTAGCTGGCCCAGAGTTGGTATTTAGCTGGCCCAGAGTTGGTATTTAGCTGGCCCAGAGTTGCTGTTTAGCTGGCCCAGAGTTGCTGTTTAGCTGGCCCAGAGTTGCTGTTTAGCTGGCCCAGAGTTGCTGTTTAGCTGGCCCAGAGTTGCTGTTTAGCTGGCCCAGAGTTGGTATTTAGCTGGCCCAGAGTTGGTATTTAGCTGGCCCAGAATTGGTATTTAGCTGGCCCAGAGTTGGTATTTAGCTGGCCCAGAGTTGGTATTTAGCTGGTCCAGAGTTGGTATTTAGCTGGCCCAGAGTTGGTATTTAGCTGGCCCAGAGTTGGTATTTAGCTGGCCCAGAGTTGGTGTTTAGCTGGCCCAGAGTTGGTGTTTAGCTGACCCAGAGTTAGTATTTAGCTGACCCAGAGTTAGTATTTAGCTGACCCAGAGTTAGTATTTAGCTGGCCCAGAGTTGGTGTTTAGCTGGCCCAGAGTTGGTGTTTAGCTGGCCCAGAGTTGGTGTTTAGCTGGCCCAGAGTTGGTGTTTAGCTGGCCCAGAGTTGGAGTTTAGCTGGCCCAGAGTTGGAGTTTAGCTGGCCCAGAGTTGGTGTTTAGCTGGCCCAGAGTTGGTGTTTAGCTGGCCCAGAGTTGGTGTTTAGCTGGCCCAGAGTTGGTGTTTAGCTGGCCCAGAGTTAGTGTTTAGCTGGCCCAGTGTTCATATTTAGCTGGCCCAGAGTTGGTGTTTAGCTGGCCCAGAGTTAGTGTTTAGCTGGCCCAGAGTTAGTGTTTAGCTGGCCCAGAGTTGGTGTTTAGCTGGCCCAGAGTTAGTGTTTAGCTGGCCCAGTGTTCATATTTAGCTGGCCCAGAGTTGGTGTTTGGCTGGCCCAGTGTTCATATTTACCTGGCCCAGAGTTGGTATTAAGCTGGCCCAGAGTTGCTGTTTATCTGGCCCAGAGTTGGTGTTTATCTGGCCCAGAGTTGCTGTTTATCTGGCCCAGAGTTGCTGTTTATCTGGCCCAGAGTTGCTGTTTAGCTGGCCCAGAGTTGCTGTTTAGCTGGCCCAGAGTTGCTGTTTAGCTGGCCCAGAGTTGGTGTTTAGCTGGCCCAGAGTTGGTGTTTAGCTGGCCCAGAGTTGGTATTTATCTGCCCCAGAGTTGGTATTTAGCTGGCCCAGAGTTGGTATTTAGCTGGCCCAGAGTTGCTGTTTAGCTGGCCCAGAGTTGGTGTTTAGCTGGCCCAGAGTTGGTGTTTAGCTGGCCCAGAGTTGGTGTTTAGCTGGCCCAGAGTTGCTGTTTAGCTGGCCCAGAGTTGCTGTTTAGCTGGCCCAGAGTTGGTGTTTAGCTGACCCAGAGTTGGTATTTAGCTGGCCCAGAGTTGGTATTTAGCTGGCCCAGAGTTGGTATTTAGCTGGCCCAGAATTGGTATTTAGCTGGCCCAGAGTTAGTGTTTAGCTGGCCCAGTGATCATATTTAGCTGGCCCAGAGTTGGTGTTTAGCTGGCCCAGAGTTAGTGTTTAGCTGGCCCAGAGTTGGTGTTTAGCTGGCCCAGAGTTAGTGTTTAGCTGGCCCAGTGTTCATATTTAGCTGGCCCAGAGTTGGTGTTTGGCTGGCCCAGTGTTCATATTTAGCTGGCCCAGAGTTGGTATTAAGCTGGCCCAGAGTGCATACCGGACATCCCTCAGTAATCTGTCTCTGAAACTCAGTCATAACAAACCTATATTGTCAGAAATGGATTTTGATTGCCCCTCCCACGTTTACTATTAATTAGGTCCTGAAGTGTTATCAACAGATCATCAGAGACATCTTCAGAGTGTCTGTCTGTGACAGAACACCTGAGGGGTATACTACGTAGGAAGCTAGATCTACTCAGGGTTTTCTAACGCTAGCCAGCTTCAGTTAGCCAGCTTCAGTTAGCTTCACATTCCAGGTCAGGCTTCATCCGTACTACGACGCTGGAAATTGCTCGTCCGCCTGCCACTAACTCTAGCAGGCCTGTAACTGTGCATGTACACATGTGGCTAGTCGAACGCTGAACTCTTCATTGAGACCATGCTGAAACATCAATCCATGGGCCACATTCATGGGCCACACAGTCAGTGCCACATTTTCATTTGTGCCGTAATCAAAATAGTATTTTAGAAGTGCCGTCTTTATTTGATTATTTATCGTTAATACCTTTTTTTTCCCACTATTGATCAAATAATTGTATTTTTTCTTTAACTAGGCAAGTCAGTTAAGAACAAATTCTTATTTACAATGGCGGCCTACCGGGGAACAGTGGGTTAACTGCCTTGTTCAGGGGCAGAACGACAGATTTTTACCTTGTCAGCTCGGGGATTCAATCCAGCAACCTTTCGGTTACTGGCCCAAAACTCTAACCACTAGGCTACCTGCTGGTTACTAGTACAACGCTCTAACCACTAGGTTACCTGCCGGTTACTGGCCCAACGCTCTAACCACTAGGCTACCTGCTGGTTACTAGTCCAACACTCTAACCACTAGGCTACCTGCTGGTTACTAGTCCAACACTCTAACCACTAGGCTACCTGCTGGTTACTAGTCCAACGCTCTAACCACTAGGCTACCTGCCGGTTACTGACCCAACGCTCTAACCACTAGGCTACCTGCCGGTTACTGGCCCAACGCTCTAACCACTAGGCTACCTGCTGGTTACTAGTCCAACACTCTAACCACTAGGCTACCTGCTGGTTACTAGTCCAACACTCTAACCACTAGGCTACCTGCTGGTTACTAGTCCAACGCTCTAACCACTAGGCTACCTGCCGGTTACTGACCCAACGCTCTAACCACTAGGCTACCTGCCGGTTACTGGCCCAACGCTCTAACCACTAGGCTACCTGCCGGTTACTGGCCCAACACTCTAACCACTAGGCTACCTGCTGGTTACTAGTCCAACGCTCTAACCACTAGGCTACCTGCTGGTTACTAGTCCAACACTCTAACCACTAGGCTACCTGCTGGTTACTAGTCCAACGCTCTAACCACTAGGCCTGCCGCCCCAAAGTCATATTACGTCATACAAAAAAGTATTACTGCACATGAAGTTTAAAATGCATTCTGTCATTACTAAATGTGTAATGTGATTGGTATTTAAACATTAGATTAATAAAATATCTAATCAATCACTTTTGATTACTGGTTATCCCGAGTTGTACTCAGTATTAAACCTCGCTAACTCCCCTACATACTGGTCTTGACTAGAAAAAAAAGGGGGGAGGGTCTCTTCTGCAGTGTTCAACCAATCCAGAAAATGTGGGGGAGGAGTTAAGGTCCAAAAGCAGAGTTCCGGGTCACAGGCTCTCTTTACATTTCCTCTGAAAACCGGAACATCCGGTTGTTGAGGACTGGCAGAGACTAGTATTTATATGATCTATTTCAGTGGTCTGCAATACCTTCATTGCGCTGACAGGGGGCAGTATAGGTTCAGACCAGACAGAGGTATAGCTAGACAGTAGTATCGTGTGACTAGCGCTATAACCAAATATTTTTT
Organism: Salvelinus namaycush; assembly: GCF_016432855.1. Taxonomy (NCBI): domain Eukaryota; kingdom Metazoa; phylum Chordata; class Actinopteri; order Salmoniformes; family Salmonidae; genus Salvelinus; species Salvelinus namaycush. The sequence continues at coordinate 43,199,033 of NC_052324.1, read as the reverse complement.
ATATTCTTTCTACTATAACTGAAATGTAGGATTAGACATTTGGTTACACAGAATCATACAGTCATTTCTCAAAATCCATATACTCATGAGTTTTGATGCAGTGAAGGACTGGAGCCTATTCTAATAGCCTATCACAAAGTGGTTTTAAAAAAGCAGAGCATTTTTTTGCTGACAATCGAACTGTGGCCATTTCTACCCGAAATGTAACAGCTTTTTGTCAGCATTTCCACAAATGCATTCATAGCCAAAACCTCTATTTTCCTGATATTCTAGATTACAATATTATGGCGTGGGCAGAAGGGAAGGGACACGCTCTGGCGCTCAAGTGAGCAGCAAGTGATTGGAGTGGTGGGTAGGGTAGGAGCAGAGGCGGAACCAAGCAGCAAGTGATTGAAGTAGTGGTGAGTAGGGTAGGCAGGGGTGGGGACGGGACACGGAGGAACCGCGCACACGGCGCAACCCAGGCAGTTCAGACTAGTGATGGGCATTCCGAGTCTTTTTGGTGAGACGGTTCATTTGGCTCCGTTCACGTTAAAGAGCCGGCTCATTTGGCTTCCGAACGGCTCTTCCTTAAAAATGCTTTTAAAAAATTGCAAATCTCCAATGTAAAGCCCAGGAGGTAGGCTACCATTATGTTAGATCGTGAAATGCGCGTTCAAATACATTTTTATCTGACCTGCAAGAAAAGAAAAAAAATGTAAGCCCTGAAACAAATCAGCGTGGACCAGATTGACGTGCTCATCCTAATACTTATTGTTTCTGCAGTGAGGATTCACCCTCTTTAAATAAGTATGTTGTAATTTATCTGCAGAAAAACGTTGTTTTGAGCTCAGAAAGCAGTAGTAGCAGTATGCAAATCAGGGAGCCAAACGAACAGCTCTTTCACCGAGGCGAATCGGCTCCCAACGTTCACCTATAAGATCCGTTCAAAAAGAGCCGTTTGTTCGCGAACGACCCATCACTAGTTCAAACCCCAATGATATGATATTATTGCAATGCCTACGCGCGTAAACAGTCGTTGCATTCAGACGACACCCGCGACACCGGTTTTTATCCCGGACACCTGCGGACAGCTGAAGCGGAGACAATCCTTCGTTGAATGAATAGGACGGATGCGTGTAAACAGCACTGAAACTAAACATTTCAAGAACTAGGAGCGCTCATAGTAAACTGTTAAAACGAGTAACAGTTTATCGGGATAAAACAGAAGAAGAATTACACATTTTTTGGAAATATTGTAACTAACGGCCGGTTACATTGTCCCGCTGCTTGAATGCCAACCGGCGATTAAACCAATTACCGAACGAAACTCCTGGGAACGCGCGTCAACTCGGATTAAACCCGTGTGCAGCTGGGCGTCAAGCAGGCAGAGGAAACAACGTGGCTAGAATGGAGTTTAAGTAAGAACTTCAGGTATGGTCTATTTCCCTTGGCTTTTTACTGTACTAATAGGATGCGCTTGTGATTTTGCTAGGCTACCTGTGATGTTGTTTAACGCTTTACAGACAGTCAGCGGAATATCGCCGAGCTCCCCGCCAAATCTCACCAGTCACAGCGGCTAGTGCAGGGCTTTTCTCAGGGCTTTTCTATATTCTTACAGGGGCCAGATGTTTTTTTTTTTTAAAGTATTTACTGGGACAGACATTTTCTACAGGGATTACTTTTCCGAAAACCGGTATAAATTACGATGCACAAACACAATTATAATCTTATCTTCATCCTTTGTTTTAATTTACACACAGAAAACAATGTATAAATGGCTACCCAGACTATTTGCATTGCCCCCCCCCGCCCCCTCTTCTACGCTGCTGTTACTCTCTGTTATAATCTATGCATAGTCACTTTAATAACTCTACCTACATGTACATTTACCTCAATTACCTCGACTAACCGGTTCCCCCGCACATTGACTCTGTACAGGTACCCCTTGTATATAGCCCCGCTATTGTTATTTACTGCTGCTCTTTAATTATATATATGGGAGTATTTTCTTAAAACTGCATTGTTGGTTAAGGGCTTGTCAGTAAGCATTTCACTGTAAGGTCTACTACACCTGTTGTATTCGGCGCATGTGACAAATAACATTTGATCTCAGGTGACCAGCATCATATTCAGTTCTATTTTTTAAATCTTTGTCATTTCGTTATTTTCTCTGTCTTGTTTTGAATTTATTTTTACACATATAAAAAATGTATGCATGGCATATCTGTTGACTATAGTTTTTGCGAATAAGTCTCACTCCCTCCGCATCAGCAGAGAACCGGTCCCTATAACAAACTGCACCACCTCAGTGTGGACTTAAACTCATCAAATTTTGTACCAAAATTAGTGTTCCGTTCTTCTAAAAACTTCGAAATCACGGGAGGGATCTGTATTGATGACGACTGAATGTAGTTGCGCAGTGTAGCGACATTTTAGCGTTTTGTTTGGGCTCAAATCAGATGACAAAAATAAATTTATTTTTAAAAAGAAGTCCGTTTTCAATCATGTCAATAACTGTTTAATTCCTCCCCTGTAGTCCCAAATTAAATCCATTCAAATGATTGAAAATATCACTAAAAAAAACAAAACATCTGATACGAACTCCTCGTCAAACATTTTCGCTATATGTGTTGGCTTTCTTGTGGCGGGGGAAAAGCAAAATTGCTTTATTCTCCCTAAACTCACACAGGCATCATTACTCTTGCTTAGCCACCGAACCTCATTATGTAAAGTAGATCAGGGTGCACAACAGACTACGAAACAAGCGACGTTGATCGAATAAAGTTGATGATAGACATAACTGAGTCCATGATGTTTTTAAACTCACCGCTGAGTTAAGCGCACACCGGTGTATCAGGCAGTAAAGTGATCTCATCTGCAGTGAAAGGCTCTGGTGTATCAGGCAGTAAAGTGATCTCATCTGCAGTGAAAGGCTCTGGTGTATCAGGCAGTAAAGTGATCTCATCTGCAGTGAAAGGCTCTGGTGTATCAGGCAGTAAAGTGATCTCATCTGCAGTGAAAGGCTCTGGTGTATCAGGCAGTAAAGTGATCTCATCTGCAGTGAAAGGCTCTGGTGTATCAGGCAGTAAAGTGATCTCATCTGCAGTGAAAGGCTCTGGTGTATCAGGCAGTAAAGTGATCTCATCTGCAGTGAAAGGCTCTGGTGTATCAGGCAGTAAAGTGATCTCATCTGCAGTGAAAGGCTCTGGTGTATCAGGCAGTAAAGTGATCTCATCTGCAGTGAAAGGCTCTGGTGTATCAGGCAGTAAAGTGATCTCATCTGCAGTGAAAGGCTCTGGTGTATCAGGCAGTAAAGTGATCTCATCTGCAGTGAAAGGCTCTGGTGTATCAGGCAGTAAAGTGATCTCATCTGCAGTGAAAGGGCAGGAAAGGTGGGGTGATATTGATTGACAGCACCTAATGGGGATATCCAGGAAAACAGATTCTCCCCATTGGAGAATATTGAATGAAAGCTCCCTTTGGCACTAAACATCGGTTTTGTGCAAGGATTTGTTTTTGTCTAAAATAAAAAAAGAATGTTCAAAATTGATCAAAGGGCCATTCTAAATTGATAAACGGTCCGGGTCTGGGCCCAGATTCACAAAACCTTTTTAAGACGAAATGTCTGCCATTTTTCCCCTTAATAACTATAGATTTAAGAAGAAAGTTAAGCAAAGTTGCTATTCCTCAAAAAGGTTCTTGGAACATTTGTTGCGCTATTTCTTATGTTTCTCCTTAAGCAAAAAAGTTACGAAGATATCAGATTCTTGAAAATAAAGTCATTGGAAATGTTGTTAATTCCAAGATAAACCTTTGTCTTAAACCCAGGGCAGTGAGAAAAAAAGCTTATGAAAGGAATTTAACAATATTTGTAAGAAGATATTTGAGAAGTTAGTAATAAAATCGTAAGATATTTTTGAGGAATTTGCACATTAACTATCTTATGAGCTTCTTATTTTTTTTTCTTAAAGAAGCTTCTTGTTTTTGCAAAAAATAAGTGTTTTGTGAATCTGGGCCCTGGACCGTGGGTTGCTTGTTGAATAGCCCTGGGCTAGTGCCCTTCACACACGCAAGGGCAACAGCCACCGGTGACCATAGCAACAACATAAACAAACATTATCAACATGCAAAAAAAATAAATAATCGCGTTAACCCTATAAGAATAAAAAATAAATAAAACGTATTTACATGTAACAGAAATTATTAATCCAAAAATGGATTAGAAAACAATGATCAACGTGACTGTAAAATGATGGTGCTAGCCAGCACGCCGTTTAGCTTGTCCTGCTGTTGGACGTGCCGACGTATCACCACGCAGTGGTTCCCAAAACTCCCATGTTGAAATGACGCTCTGCAACCCAATGCTGGAGACTAGCTTGTAACGTCCCAAATAGCACCCTAGCGTATCTGCCCCTTGTCAGAAGTAGTGCACCACATAGGGAACAGGGTATCATTTGGAATGTATTCCTGTTTTCTCTCTCTCTCTCTCTCTCTCTCTCTCTCTCTCTCTCTCTCTCTCTCTCTCTGTCTCTCTCTCTCTCTCTCTCTCTCTCTCTCTCTCTCTCTCTCTCTCTCTCTCTCTCTCTCTCTCTCTCTCTCTCTCTCTCTCTCTCTCTCAATTCAATTCAATTCAAGGGGCTTTATTGGCATGGGAAACATGTGTTAACATTGCCAAAGCAAGTGAGGTAGATATTATACAAAAGTGAAATAAACAATACAAATTAACAGTAAACATTACACATACAGAAGTTTCAAAACAATAAAGACGTTACAAATGTCATATTATATATATACAGTGTTGTAACAATGTACAAATGGTTAAAGCACACAAGTTAAAATAAATAAGCATAAATATGGGTTGTATTTACAATGGTGTTTGTTCTTCACTGGTTGCCCTTTTCTTGTGGCAACAGGTCACAAATCTTGCTGCTGTGATGGCACACTGTGGAATTTCTCCCAGTAGATATGGGAGTTTATCAAAATTGGATTTGTTTTCAAATTCTTTGTGGATCTGTGTAATCTGAGGGAAATATGTCTCTCTAATATGGTCATACATTGGGCAGGAGGTTAGGAAGTGCAGCTCAGTTTCCACCTCATCTCTCTCTCTCTCTCTCGCTCTGTCTCTCTGCCTCTCTCTCTCTCTCTCTCTCTCTCTGTCTCTCTATGTCTCTATGTCTCTCTCTCTCTCTCTCTCTCTCTCTCTCTCTCTCTCTCTCTCTCTCTCTCTCTCTCTCTCTCTCTCTCTCTCTCTCTCTCTCTCTCTCTCTCTCTCAATTCAATTCAATTTCAATTTCAATTCAAGGGGCTTTATTGGCATGGGAAACATGTGTTAACATTGCCAAAGCAAGTGAGGTAGATATTATACAAAAGTGAAATAAACAATACAAATTAACAGTAAACATTACACATACAGAAGTTTCAAAACAATAAAGACATTACAAATGTTATATTATATATATACAGTGTTGTAACAATGTACAAATGGTTAAAGCACACAAGTTAAAATAAATAAGCATAAATATGGGTTGTATTTACAATGGTGTTTGTTCTTCACTGGTTGCCCTTTTCTTGTGGCAACAGGTCACAAATCTTGCTGCTGTGATGGCACACTGTGGAATTTCTCCCAGTAGATATGGGAGTTTATCAAAATTGGATTTGTTTTCAAATTCTTTGTGGATCTGTGTAATCTGAGGGAAATATGTCTCTCTAATATGGTCATACATTGGGCAGGAGGTTAGGAAGTGCAGCTCAGTTTCCACCTCATTTTGTGGGCAGTGTGCACATAGCCTGTCTTCTCTTGAGAGCCATGTCTGCCTACGGCGGCCTTTCTCAATAGCAAGGCTATGCTCACTGAGTCTGTACATAGTCAAAGCTTTCCTTAAGTTTGGGTCAGTCACAGTGGTCAGGTATTCTGCCACTGTGTACTCTCTGTTTAGGGCCAAATAGCATTCTAGTTTGCTCTGTTTTTTTGTTAATTCTTTCCAATGTGTCAAGTAATTATCTTTTTGTTTTCTCATGATTTGGTTGGGTCTAATTGTGCTGTTGTCCTGGGGCTCTGTGGGGTGTGTTTGTGTTTGTGAACAGAGCCCTAGGACCAGCTTGCTTAGGGGACTCTTCTCCAGGTTCATCTCTCTGTAGGTGATGGCTTTGTTATGGAAGGTTTGGGAATCGCTTCCTTTTAGGTGGTTGTAGAATTTAACGGCTCTTTTCTGGATTTTGATAATTAGTGGGTATCGGCCTAATTCTGCTCTGCATGCATTATTTGGTGTTCTACGTTGTACACGGAGGATATTTTTGCAGAATTCTGCATGCAGAGTCTCAATTTGGTGTTTGTCCCATTTTGTGAAATCTTGGTTGGTGAGCGGACCCCAGACCTCACAACCATAAAGGGCAATGGGCTCTATGACTGATTCAAGTATTTTTAGCCAGATCCTAATTGGTATGTTGAAATTTATGTTCCTTTTGATGGCATAGAATGCCCTTCTTGCCTTGTCTCTCAGATCGTTCACAGCTTTGTGGAAGTTACCTGTGGTGCTGATGTTTAGGCCGAGGTATGTATAGTTTTTTGTGTGCTCTAGGGCAACGGTGTCTAGATGGAATTTGTGGTCCTGGTGACTGGACCTTTTTTGGAACACCATTATTTTGGTCTTACTGAGATTTACTGTCAGGGCCCAGGTCTGACAGAATCTGTGCAGAAGATCTAGGTGCTGCTGTAGGCCCTCCTTGGTTGGTGACAGAAGCACCAGATCATCAGCAAACAGTAGACATTTGACTTCGGATTCTAGTAGGGTGAGACCGGGTGCTGCAGACTGTTCTAGTGCCCGCGCCAATTCGTTGATATATATGTTGAAGAGGGTGGGGCTTAAGCTGCATCCCTGTCTCACCCCACGACCCTGTGTGAAGAAATGTGTGTGTTTTTTGCCAATTTTAACCGCACACTTGTTGTTTGTGTACATGGATTTTATAATGTCGTATGTTTTACCCCCAACACCACTTTCCATCAATTTGTATAGCAGACCCTCATGCCAAATTGAGTCGAAGGCTTTTTTGAAATCAACAAAGCATGAGAAGACTTTGCCTTTGTTTTGGTTTGTTTGGTTGTCAATTAGGGTGTGTAGGGTGAATACATGGTCTGTTGTACGGTAATTTGGTAAAAAGCCAATTTGACATTTGCTCAGTACATTGTTTTCATTGAGGAAATGTACGAGTCTGCTGTTAATGATAATGCAGAGGATTTTCCCAAGGTTACTGTTGACGCATATTCCACGGTAGTTATTGGGGTCAAATTTGTCTCCACTTTTGTGGATTGGGGTGATCAGTCCTTGGTTCCAAATATTGGGGAAGATGCCAGAGCTAAGGACGATGTTAAAGAGTTTTAGTATAGCCAATTGGAATTTGTTGTCTGTATATTTGATCATTTCATTAAGGATACCATCAACACCACAGGCCTTTTTGGGTTGGAGGGTTTTTATTTTGTCCTGTAACTCATTCAAGGTAATTGGAGAATCCAGTGGGTTCTGGTAGTCTTTAATAGTTGATTCTAGGATTTGTATTTGATCATGTATATGTTTTTGCTCTTTATTCTTTGTTATAGAGCCAAAAAGATTGGAGAAGTGGTTTACCCATACATCTCCATTTTGGATAGATAATTCTTCGTGTTGTTGTTTGTTTAGTGTTTTCCAATTTTCCCAGAATTGGTTAGAGTCTATGGAGTCTTCAATTACATTGAGCTGATTTCTGACGTGCTGTTCCTTCTTTTTCCGTTTCTCTCTCTCTCTCTCTCTCTCTCTCTCTCTCTCTCTCTCTCTGTCTCTCTCTCTCTCTCTCTCTCGCTCTCTCTGTCTCTGTCTCTCTCTCTCTCTGTCTCTCTCTCTCTCTCTGTCTCTCTCTCTCTCTCTCTCTCTCCCTCTCTCTCTCTCTCTCTCTCTCTCTCTCTCTCTCTCTCTCTCTCTCTCTCTCTCTCTCTCTCTCTCTCTCTCTCTCTCTCTCTGTCTCTCTCTCTCTCTCTCTCTCTCTCTCTCTCTCTCTCTCTCTCTCTCTCTCTCTCTGTGTCTCTCTCTCTCTCTCAATTCAATTCAATTTCAATTTCAATTCAAGGGGCTTTATTGGCATGGGAAACATGTGTTAACATTGCCAAAGCAAGTGAGGTAGATATTATACAAAAGTGAAATAAACAATACAAATTAACAGTAAACATTACACATACAGAAGTTTCAAAACAATAAAGACATTACAAATGTTATATTATATATATACAGTGTTGTAACAATGTACAAATGGTTAAAGCACACAAGTTAAAATAAATAAGCATAAATATGGGTTGTATTTACAATGGTGTTTGTTCTTCACTGGTTGCCCTTTTCTTGTGGCAACAGGTCACAAATCTTGCTGCTGTGATGGCACACTGTGGAATTTCTCCCAGTAGATATGGGAGTTTATCAAAATTGGATTTGTTTTCAAATTCTTTGTGGATCTGTGTAATCTGAGGGAAATATGTCTCTCTAATATGGTCATACATTGGGCAGGAGGTTAGGAAGTGCAGCTCAGTTTCCACCTCATTTTGTGGGCAGTGTGCACATAGCCTGTCTTCTCTTGAGAGCCATGTCTGCCTACGGCGGCCTTTCTCAATAGCAAGGCTATGCTCACTGAGTCTGTACATAGTCAAAGCTTTCCTTAAGTTTGGGTCAGTCACAGTGGTCAGGTATTCTGCCACTGTGTACTCTCTGTTTAGGGCCAAATAGCATTCTAGTTTGCTCTGTTTTTTTGTTAATTCTTTCCAATGTGTCAAGTAATTATCTTTTTGTTTTCTCATGATTTGGTTGGGTCTAATTGTGCTGTTGTCCTGGGGCTCTGTGGGGTGTTTGTGTTTGTGAACAGAGCCCTAGGACCAGCTTGCTTAGGGGACTCTTCTCCAGGTTCATCTCTCTGTAGGTGATGGCTTTGTTATGGAAGGTTTGGGAATCGCTTCCTTTTAGGTGGTTGTAGAATTTAACGGCTCTTTTCTGGATTTTGATAATTAGTGGGTATCGGCCTAATTCTGCTCTGCATGCATTATTTGGTGTTCTACGTTGTACACGGAGGATATTTTTGCAGAATTCTGCATGCAGAGTCTCAATTTGGTGTTTGTCCCATTTTGTGAAATCTTGGTTGGTGAGCGGACCCCAGACCTCACAACCATAAAGGGCAATGGGCTCTATGACTGATTCAAGTATTTTTAGCCAGATCCTAATTGGTATGTTGAAATTTATGTTCCTTTTGATGGCATAGAATGCCCTTCTTGCCTTGTCTCTCAGATCGTTCACAGCTTTGTGGAAGTTACCTGTGGTGCTGATGTTTAGGCCGAGGTATGTATAGTTTTTTGTGTGCTCTAGGGCAACGGTGTCTAGATGGAATTTGTGGTCCTGGTGACTGGACCTTTTTTGGAACACCATTATTTTGGTCTTACTGAGATTTACTGTCAGGGCCCAGGTCTGACAGAATCTGTGCAGAAGATCTAGGTGCTGCTGTAGGCCCTCCTTGGTTGGTGACAGAAGCACCAGATCATCAGCAAACAGTAGACATTTGACTTCGGATTCTAGTAGGGTGAGACCGGGTGCTGCAGACTGTTCTAGTGCCCGCGCCAATTCGTTGATATATATGTTGAAGAGGGTGGGGCTTAAGCTGCATCCCTGTCTCACCCCACGACCCTGTGTGAAGAAATGTGTGTGTTTTTTGCCAATTTTAACCGCACACTTGTTGTTTGTGTACATGGATTTTATAATGTCGTATGTTTTACCCCCAACACCACTTTCCATCAATTTGTATAGCAGACCCTCATGCCAAATTGAGTCGAAGGCTTTTTTGAAATCAACAAAGCATGAGAAGACTTTGCCTTTGTTTTGGTTTGTTTGGTTGTCAATTAGGGTGTGTAGGGTGAATACATGGTCTGTTGTACGGTAATTTGGTAAAAAGCCAATTTGACATTTGCTCAGTACATTGTTTTCATTGAGGAAATGTACGAGTCTGCTGTTAATGATAATGCAGAGGATTTTCCCAAGGTTACTGTTGACGCATATTCCACGGTAGTTATTGGGGTCAAATTTGTCTCCACTTTTGTGGATTGGGGTGATCAGTCCTTGGTTCCAAATATTGGGGAAGATGCCAGAGCTAAGGACGATGTTAAAGAGTTTTAGTATAGCCAATTGGAATTTGTTGTCTGTATATTTGATCATTTCATTAAGGATACCATCAACACCACAGGCCTTTTTGGGTTGGAGGGTTTTTATTTTGTCCTGTAACTCATTCAAGGTAATTGGAGAATCCAGTGGGTTCTGGTAGTCTTTAATAGTTGATTCTAGGATTTGTATTTGATCATGTATATGTTTTTGCTCTTTATTCTTTGTTATAGAGCCAAAAAGATTGGAGAAGTGGTTTACCCATACATCTCCATTTTGGATAGATAATTCTTCGTGTTGTTGTTTGTTTAGTGTTTTCCAATTTTCCCAGAATTGGTTAGAGTCTATGGAGTCTTCAATTACATTGAGCTGATTTCTGACGTGCTGTTCCTTCTTTTTCCGTTTCTCTCTCTCTCTCTCTCTCTCTCTCTCTCTCTCTCTCTCTCTCTCTCTCTCTCTCTCTCTCTCTCTCTCTCTGTCTCTCTCTCTCTCTCTCTCTCGCTCTCTCTGTCTCTGTCTCTCTCTCTCTCTCTCTCTGTCTCTCTCTCTCTCTCTGTCTCTCTCTCTCTCTCTCTCTCTCTCTCTCTCTCTCTCTCTCTCTCTCTCTCTGTCTCTCTGTCTCTCTGTCTCTCTCTCTCTCTCTCTCTCTCTCTCTCTGTCTCTCTCTCTCTCTCTCTCTCTCTCTCTCTCTCTCTCTCTCTGTGTCTCTCTCTCTCTCTCAATTCAATTCAATTTCAATTTCAATTCAAGGGGCTTTATTGGCATGGGAAACATGTGTTAACATTGCCAAAGCAAGTGAGGTAGATATTATACAAAAGTGAAATAAACAATACAAATTAACAGTAAACATTACACATACAGAAGTTTCAAAACAATAAAGACATTACAAATGTTATATTATATATATACAGTGTTGTAACAATGTACAAATGGTTAAAGCACACAAGTTAAAATAAATAAGCATAAATATGGGTTGTATTTACAATGGTGTTTGTTCTTCACTGGTTGCCCTTTTCTTGTGGCAACAGGTCACAAATCTTGCTGCTGTGATGGCACACTGTGGAATTTCTCCCAGTAGATATGGGAGTTTATCAAAATTGGATTTGTTTTCAAATTCTTTGTGGATCTGTGTAATCTGAGGGAAATATGTCTCTCTAATATGGTCATACATTGGGCAGGAGGTTAGGAAGTGCAGCTCAGTTTCCACCTCATTTTGTGGGCAGTGTGCACATAGCCTGTCTTCTCTTGAGAGCCATGTCTGCCTACGGCGGCCTTTCTCAATAGCAAGGCTATGCTCACTGAGTCTGTACATAGTCAAAGCTTTCCTTAAGTTTGGGTCAGTCACAGTGGTCAGGTATTCTGCCACTGTGTACTCTCTGTTTAGGGCCAAATAGCATTCTAGTTTGCTCTGTTTTTTTGTTAATTCTTTCCAATGTGTCAAGTAATTATCTTTTTGTTTTCTCATGATTTGGTTGGGTCTAATTGTGCTGTTGTCCTGGGGCTCTGTGGGGTGTGTTTGTGTTTGTGAACAGAGCCCTAGGACCAGCTTGCTTAGGGGACTCTTCTCCAGGTTCATCTCTCTGTAGGTGATGGCTTTGTTATGGAAGGTTTGGGAATCGCTTCCTTTTAGGTGGTTGTAGAATTTAACGGCTCTTTTCTGGATTTTGATAATTAGTGGGTATCGGCCTAATTCTGCTCTGCATGCATTATTTGGTGTTCTACGTTGTACACGGAGGATATTTTTGCAGAATTCTGCATGCAGAGTCTCAATTTGGTGTTTGTCCCATTTTGTGAAATCTTGGTTGGTGAGCGGACCCCAGACCTCACAACCATAAAGGGCAATGGGCTCTATGACTGATTCAAGTATTTTTAGCCAGATCCTAATTGGTATGTTGAAATTTATGTTCCTTTTGATGGCATAGAATGCCCTTCTTGCCTTGTCTCTCAGATCGTTCACAGCTTTGTGGAAGTTACCTGTGGTGCTGATGTTTAGGCCGAGGTATGTATAGTTTTTTGTGTGCTCTAGGGCAACGGTGTCTAGATGGAATTTGTGGTCCTGGTGACTGGACCTTTTTTGGAACACCATTATTTTGGTCTTACTGAGATTTACTGTCAGGGCCCAGGTCTGACAGAATCTGTGCAGAAGATCTAGGTGCTGCTGTAGGCCCTCCTTGGTTGGTGACAGAAGCACCAGATCATCAGCAAACAGTAGACATTTGACTTCGGATTCTAGTAGGGTGAGACCGGGTGCTGCAGACTGTTCTAGTGCCCGCGCCAATTCGTTGATATATATGTTGAAGAGGGTGGGGCTTAAGCTGCATCCCTGTCTCACCCCACGACCCTGTGTGAAGAAATGTGTGTGTTTTTTGCCAATTTTAACCGCACACTTGTTGTTTGTGTACATGGATTTTATAATGTCGTATGTTTTACCCCCAACACCACTTTCCATCAATTTGTATAGCAGACCCTCATGCCAAATTGAGTCGAAGGCTTTTTTGAAATCAACAAAGCATGAGAAGACTTTGCCTTTGTTTTGGTTTGTTTGGTTGTCAATTAGGGTGTGTAGGGTGAATACATGGTCTGTTGTACGGTAATTTGGTAAAAAGCCAATTTGACATTTGCTCAGTACATTGTTTTCATTGAGGAAATGTACGAGTCTGCTGTTAATGATAATGCAGAGGATTTTCCCAAGGTTACTGTTGACGCATATTCCACGGTAGTTATTGGGGTCAAATTTGTCTCCACTTTTGTGGATTGGGGTGATCAGTCCTTGGTTCCAAATATTGGGGAAGATGCCAGAGCTAAGGACGATGTTAAAGAGTTTTAGTATAGCCAATTGGAATTTGTTGTCTGTATATTTGATCATTTCATTAAGGATACCATCAACACCACAGGCCTTTTTGGGTTGGAGGGTTTTTATTTTGTCCTGTAACTCATTCAAGGTAATTGGAGAATCCAGTGGGTTCTGGTAGTCTTTAATAGTTGATTCTAGGATTTGTATTTGATCATGTATATGTTTTTGCTCTTTATTCTTTGTTATAGAGCCAAAAAGATTGGAGAAGTGGTTTACCCATACATCTCCATTTTGGATAGATAATTCTTCGTGTTGTTGTTTGTTTAGTGTTTTCCAATTTTCCCAGAATTGGTTAGAGTCTATGGAGTCTTCAATTACATTGAGCTGATTTCTGACGTGCTGTTCCTTCTTTTTCCGTTTCTCTCTCTCTCTCTCTCTCTCTCTCTCTCTCTCTCTCTCTCTCTCTCTCTCTCTCTCTCTCTCTCTCTCTCTCTCTCTCTCTCTCTCTCTCTCTCTCTCGTCTCTCTCTCTCTCTGTCTCTCTCTCTCTCTCTCTCTCTCTCTCTCTCTCTCTCTCTCCTCTCTCTCTCTCTCTCTCTCTCTCTCTCTCTCTCTCTCTCTCTCTCTCTCTCTCTCTCTCTCTCTCTCTCTCTCTCTCTCTCTCTCTCTCTCTCTCTCTCTCTCTCTCTCTCTCTCTCTCTCTCTCTCTCTCTCTGTCTCTCTCTCTCTCTCAATTCAATTCAATTTCAATTTCAATTCAAGGGGCTTTATTGGCATGGGAAACATGTGTTAACATTGCCAAAGCAAGTGAGGTAGATATTATACAAAAGTGAAATAAACAATACAAATTAACAGTAAACATTACACATACAGAAGTTTCAAAACAATAAAGACATTACAAATGTTATATTATATATATACAGTGTTGTAACAATGTACAAATGGTTAAAGCACACAAGTTAAAATAAATAAGCATAAATATGGGTTGTATTTACAATGGTGTTTGTTCTTCACTGGTTGCCCTTTTCTTGTGGCAACAGGTCACAAATCTTGCTGCTGTGATGGCACACTGTGGAATTTCTCCCAGTAGATATGGGAGTTTATCAAAATTGGATTTGTTTTCAAATTCTTTGTGGATCTGTGTAATCTGAGGGAAATATGTCTCTCTAATATGGTCATACATTGGGCAGGAGGTTAGGAAGTGCAGCTCAGTTTCCACCTCATTTTGTGGGCAGTGTGCACATAGCCTGTCTTCTCTTGAGAGCCATGTCTGCCTACGGCGGCCTTTCTCAATAGCAAGGCTATGCTCACTGAGTCTGTACATAGTCAAAGCTTTCCTTAAGTTTGGGTCAGTCACAGTGGTCAGGTATTCTGCCACTGTGTACTCTCTGTTTAGGGCCAAATAGCATTCTAGTTTGCTCTGTTTTTTTGTTAATTCTTTCCAATGTGTCAAGTAATTATCTTTTTGTTTTCTCATGATTTGGTTGGGTCTAATTGTGCTGTTGTCCTGGGGCTCTGTGGGGTGTGTTTGTGTTTGTGAACAGAGCCCTAGGACCAGCTTGCTTAGGGGACTCTTCTCCAGGTTCATCTCTCTGTAGGTGATGGCTTTGTTATGGAAGGTTTGGGAATCGCTTCCTTTTAGGTGGTTGTAGAATTTAACGGCTCTTTTCTGGATTTTGATAATTAGTGGGTATCGGCCTAATTCTGCTCTGCATGCATTATTTGGTGTTCTACGTTGTACACGGAGGATATTTTTGCAGAATTCTGCATGCAGAGTCTCAATTTGGTGTTTGTCCCATTTTGTGAAATCTTGGTTGGTGAGCGGACCCCAGACCTCACAACCATAAAGGGCAATGGGCTCTATGACTGATTCAAGTATTTTTAGCCAGATCCTAATTGGTATGTTGAAATTTATGTTCCTTTTGATGGCATAGAATGCCCTTCTTGCCTTGTCTCTCAGATCGTTCACAGCTTTGTGGAAGTTACCTGTGGTGCTGATGTTTAGGCCGAGGTATGTATAGTTTTTTGTGTGCTCTAGGGCAACGGTGTCTAGATGGAATTTGTGGTCCTGGTGACTGGACCTTTTTTGGAACACCATTATTTTGGTCTTACTGAGATTTACTGTCAGGGCCCAGGTCTGACAGAATCTGTGCAGAAGATCTAGGTGCTGCTGTAGGCCCTCCTTGGTTGGTGACAGAAGCACCAGATCATCAGCAAACAGTAGACATTTGACTTCGGATTCTAGTAGGGTGAGACCGGGTGCTGCAGACTGTTCTAGTGCCCGCGCCAATTCGTTGATATATATGTTGAAGAGGGTGGGGCTTAAGCTGCATCCCTGTCTCACCCCACGACCCTGTGTGAAGAAATGTGTGTGTTTTTTGCCAATTTTAACCGCACACTTGTTGTTTGTGTACATGGATTTTATAATGTCGTATGTTTTACCCCCAACACCACTTTCCATCAATTTGTATAGCAGACCCTCATGCCAAATTGAGTCGAAGGCTTTTTTGAAATCAACAAAGCATGAGAAGACTTTGCCTTTGTTTTGGTTTGTTTGGTTGTCAATTAGGGTGTGTAGGGTGAATACATGGTCTGTTGTACGGTAATTTGGTAAAAAGCCAATTTGACATTTGCTCAGTACATTGTTTTCATTGAGGAAATGTACGAGTCTGCTGTTAATGATAATGCAGAGGATTTTCCCAAGGT
The DNA here is from genome assembly GCF_016432855.1 of Salvelinus namaycush. Classification (NCBI taxonomy): domain Eukaryota; kingdom Metazoa; phylum Chordata; class Actinopteri; order Salmoniformes; family Salmonidae; genus Salvelinus; species Salvelinus namaycush. The sequence goes on along the minus strand of NC_052324.1, from coordinate 43,183,398 downwards.
TACTGTTGACGCATATTCCACGGTAGTTATTGGGGTCAAATTTGTCTCCACTTTTGTGGATTGGGGTGATCAGTCCTTGGTTCCAAATATTGGGGAAGATGCCAGAGCTAAGGACGATGTTAAAGAGTTTTAGTATAGCCAATTGGAATTTGTTGTCTGTATATTTGATCATTTCATTAAGGATACCATCAACACCACAGGCCTTTTTGGGTTGGAGGGTTTTTATTTTGTCCTGTAACTCATTCAAGGTAATTGGAGAATCCAGTGGGTTCTGGTAGTCTTTAATAGTTGATTCTAGGATTTGTATTTGATCATGTATATGTTTTTGCTCTTTATTCTTTGTTATAGAGCCAAAAAGATTGGAGAAGTGGTTTACCCATACATCTCCATTTTGGATAGATAATTCTTCGTGTTGTTGTTTGTTTAGTGTTTTCCAATTTTCCCAGAATTGGTTAGAGTCTATGGAGTCTTCAATTACATTGAGCTGATTTCTGACGTGCTGTTCCTTCTTTTTCCGTTTCTCTCTCTCTCTCTCTCTCTCTCTCTCTCTCTCTCTCTCTCTCTCTCTCTCTCTCTCTCTCTCTCTCTCTGTCTCTCTCTCTCTCTCTCTCTCTCTCTCGCTCTCTCTGTCTCTGTCTCTCTCTCTCTCTCTCTCTCTGTCTCTCTCTCTCTCTCTGTCTCTCTCTCTCTCTCTCTCTCTCTCTCTCTCTCTCTCTCTCTGTGTCTCTCTCTCTCTCTCTCTCTCTCTCTCTCTCTCTCTCTCTCTCTCTCTGTCTCTCTCTCTCTCTCTCTCTCTCTCTCTCTCTCTGTGTCTCTCTCTCTCTCTCTCTCTCTCTCTGTCTCTCTCTCTCTCTCTCTCTCTCTCTCTCTCTCTCTCTCTCTCTCTGTATCTCTCTCTCTCTCTCTCTCTCTCTCTCTCTCTCTCTCTCTCTCTCTCTCTCTGTCTCTCTCTCTCTCTCTCTGTCTCTCTCTCTCTGTCTCTCTCTCTCTCTCTCTCTCTCTCTCTCTCTCTCTCTCTCTCTCTCTCTCTCTCTCTCTCTCTCTCTCTCTCTCTCTCTCTGTCTCTCTCTCTCTCTCTGTCTCTGTCTCTGTCTCTGTCTCTGTCTCTGTCTCTGTCTCTGTCTCTCTCTCTCTCTCTCTCTCTCTCTCTCTCTCTCTCTCTCTCTCTCTCTCTCTCTCTCTCTCTCTCTATAATTGAATGGCTTTGTGGATGTCAATCCTGTCAACAACAGACACAATGAAAGTGTATCTAATCCACCCTATTGGCTTGACCAACGACCAACAGAAGCTATTTCTCAAGTGATGTCCTGATAATTCAGAGTTATTTTTTTGTTGGTGACAAATCCACCACTGTGTCTCACTCAGCATGGCTATAATAGTCACTTCAAGCCTCCTTACTGCCTCAGCATGGCTCCTGTTGTCACTTCAAACCTCCTTACTGCCTCAGCATGGCTCCAATGGTCACATCAAACCTCATTACTGTCTCAACATGGCTCCTGTTGTCACTTCAAACCTCCTTACTGCCTCAGCATGGCTCCTGTTGTCACTTCAAACCTCATTACTGCCTCAGCATGGCTCCTGTTGTCACTTCAAACCTCCTTACTGCCTCAACATGGCTCCTGTTGTCACTTCAAACCTCATTACTGCCTCAACATGGCTCCTGTTGTCACTTCAAACCTCATTACTGCCTCAACATGGCTCCTGTTGTCACTTCAAACCTCATTACTGCCTCAACATGGCTCCTGTTGTCACTTCAAACCTCCTTACTGCCTCAACATGGCTCCTGTTGTCACTTCAAACCTCCTTACTGCCTCAGCATGGCTCTAATAGTAACTTCAAACCTCCTTACTGCCTCAGCATGGCTCTAATAGTAACTTCAAACCTCCTTACTGCCTCAACATGGCTCCTGTTATCACTTCAAACCTCCTTACTGCCTCAGCATGGCTCCTGTTGTCACTTCAAACCTCCTTACTGCCTCAACATGGCTCCTGTTGTCACTTCAAACCTCCTTACTGCCTCAGCATGGCTCCTGTTGTCACTTCAAACCTCCTTACTGCCTCAGCATGGCTCCTGTTGTCACTTCAAACCTCCTTACTGCCTCAGCATGGCTCCTGTTGTCACTTCAAACCTCCTTACTGCCTCAACATGGCTCCTGTTGTCACTTCAAACCTCATTACTGCCTCAACATGGCTCCTGTTGTCACTTCAAACCTCCTTACTGCCTCAGCATGGCTCCTGTTGTCACTTCAAACCTCCTTACTGCCTCAGCATGGCTCCTGTTGTCACTTCAAACCTCCTTACTGCCTCAACATGGCTCCTGTTGTCACTTCAAACCTCCTTACTGCCTCAGCATGGCTCCTGTTGTCACATCAAACCTCCTTACTGCCTCAGCATGGCTCCTGTTGTCACTTCAAACCTCCTTACTGCCTCAACATGGCTCCTGTTGTCACTTCAAACCTCCTTACTGCCTCAGCATGGCTCCTGTTGTCACTTCAAACCTCATTACTGCCTCAGCATGGCTCCTGTTGTCACTTCAAACCTCCTTACTGCCTCAGCATGGCTCCTGTCGTCACTTCAAACCTCCTTACTGCCTCAGTATAAAATCACCAATCATAATTTGTTTAAGCATTTTCAGACCAACTTGTCTTTTTGCTTTATGTTTCCCCCCTAAGCCCCACCACTCACTAAGTCCCTCTACAAAGTGTTTCCTACTAATGGCCATGGAGAAGGAGGGATACAGGCTCTAAGTAAACATGGAGATCTTTAACTCTGGCGGCAGCAACGTTGGTTGTCTGCTTTCTAGTCAGACAAATGGTGTTCAAATGCTGCCTTCCTAGAGGGGATAGTATGGTGGGTACCATTAACTCCTCTCTCTGATCTCTCTCTCTCTCTCTCTTTCAATTCAATGGGCTTTATTGGCATGGGTAACATATGTTGACATTGCCAAAGTAAGTGAAATAGATAATAAACAAAAGTGAAATAAACAATCAGAAATTAACAAATTACACTCACAAAGGTTCCAAAGAAATAGAGACATTTCAAATGTCATATTATGTGTATACAGTGTTATATCAATGTGCCAATAGTTAAAGTACAAAAGGGAAAATAAATAAACATAAATATGGGTTGTATTTATAATGGTGCTTGTGCTTCACTGGTTACCCACTTTTCTTGTGGCAACAGGTCACAAATCTTGCTACTGTGATGGAACACTGTGGAATTTCACCTAATTTAACTGGGTGTTTATACAAATGTGAGTTGTTTTCAAATTCTTTGTGGGTCTGTGTAATCTGAAGGAAATCTCTGTCTCTCATATGGTCATACATTTGGCAGGAGGTTAGGAAGTGCAGCTCAGTTTCCACCTCATTTTGTGGGCAGTGAGCACATAGCCTGTTTTCTCTTGAGAGCCAGGTCTGCCTACGGCGGCCTTTCTCAATAGCAAGGCTATGCTCACTGAGTCTGTACATAGTCAAAGCTTTCCTTAAGTTTGGGTCAGTCACAGTGGTCAGGTATTCTGCCACTGTTTACTCTCTGTTTAGGGCCAAATAGCATTCTAGTTTCTCTGTCTCTCTGTCTCTCTGTCTCTCTCTCTCTCTCTGTCTCTCTCTCTCTCTCTCTCTCTCTCTCTCTCTCTCTCTCTCTCTCTCTCTCTCTCTCTCTCTCTCTCTCTCTCTCTCTCTCTCTCTCCTTGTCTCTCTCTCTCTCCGTCCGTCTCGCTCCCTCTCATGTATGCTCTGTCTCTCTCTCTCTCCGTCCGTCTCGCTCCCTCTCATGTATGCTCTGTCTGTCTGTCTGTCTGTCTGTCTGTCTGTCTGTCTGTCTGTCTGTCTGTCTGTCTGTCTGTCTGTCTGTCTGTCTGTCTGTCTGTCTGTCTGTCTGTCCGTCTGTCCGTCTGTCCGTCTTCCTCTCTTGCTCTCATATTCTCTCTCTGTCCGCCCCCCCCCCCCCCCCCTTCCTGAAACATAGAGTGCTGAGTGAGGTAGTTCCTGGTTGGTTTCCCCAACCATACCAAACTGTGGAATGTCTACACTAGGGCTCCAAATGAGGGGAGGGTGCCCAATATCCACTACAGCACTTGCCTGCCCAATACATTGCTTCATACTAAGTAGTATTTTGGTATGGAAATGGCACTCTATTCCCTATGTAGTGGGGCCATAGGGTTCTGGTCTAAAGTAGTGCACCATATAGGGAATAGGGTGCCATAGGGTTCTGGTCTAAAGTAGTGCACTATATAGGGAATAGGGTGCCATAGGGTTCTGGTCTAAAGTAGTGCACTATATAGGGAATAGGGTTCCATTTGGGGAAGGGTTTCCTGCAGGTGTGTGTACTGAAGGCCATAATAGTGAAACATCAACAGTTCCCCTGTAACTCTGGGTGCACTTTGATAATATGCACCACGTATTCATCATGTATTAAAATCCCCTACACTCCAACTACCCGCGTTTGTCCACAGGACTACTGTAGCTTTCTGAAACAGCCTGGAGAATAGCCGAATAGTGGACGAGAGAGAAACCAATATGTCACTATAGAAATACTCATTTGGTCAAGTTTACTTTGGACTATTCGTTGTGGTTTCAAGGGAAATAAACATTAGAATGGTATTTCACGTTGAAAGCTGCAATCCCCCTTTATTAATTTGTGCTGTTTTAGCTAGTGTGCCTCGACTAATGATGAATGAATTCACACAGGTATCTACTGTTTTAGCTAGTCTGCCTCGACTAATGATGAATGAATTCACACAGGTATCTACTGGTTTAGCTAGTCTGCCTCGACTAATGATGAATGAATTCACACAGGTATCTACTGGTTTAGCTAGTCTGCCTCGACTAATGATGAATGAATTCACACAGGTATCTACTGTTTTAGCTAGTCTGCCTCGACTAATGATGAATGAATTCACACAGGTATCTACTGTTTTAGCTAGTCTGCCTCGACTAATGATGAATGAATTCACACAGGTATCTACTGGTTTAGCTAGTCTGCCTCGACTAATGATGAATGAATTCACACAGGTATCTACTGTTTTAGCTAGTCTGCCTCGACTAATGATGAATGAATTCACACAGGTATCTACTGGTTTAGCCATTTTTATCCTTTTTCCCCCCCAGAACCCTCCTATAACATATTGTTCTAATTCTGTGTACCCTGTCTGATCCTCATCCTCTGAGACTTCAGCCAATTGGTTCTCATCCTCTGAGACTTCAGCCAATTGGCCCTCATGCTCTGAGACTCCAGCCAATTGGTTCTCATCCTCTGAGACTTCAGCCAATTGGTTCTCATCCTCTGAGACTTCAGCCAATTGGTTCTCATCCTCTGAGACTTCAGCCAATTGGTTCTCATCCTCTGAGACTTCAGCCAATTGGCCCTCATGCTCTGAGACTCCAGCCAATTGGTTCTCATCCTCTGAGACTTCAGCCAATTGGCCCTCATCCTCTGAGACTTCAGCCAATTGGCCCTCATGCTCTGAGACTCCAGCCAATTGTCCCTCATCCTCTGAGACTTCAGCCAATTGTCCCTCATCCTCTGAGACTTCAGCTAATTGTCCCTCATCCTCTGAGACTCCAGCCAATTGGCCCTCATGCTCTGAGACTCCATTCTATTTGCCCTCATAGTCTGAGACTTCAGCTAATTGTCCCTCATCCTCTGAGACTTCAGCCAATTGGCCCTCATCCTCTGAGACTTCAGCCAATTGTCCCTCATCCTCTGAGACTCCAGCCAATTGGCCCTCATCCTCTGAGACTTCAGCCAATTGTCTCGTTAGTCACAGTGTTGTGTGATCTGTGTTTGAAAGGCCACCTTATTCCCTACATAGTGTACGACTTTCCACCAACAGTAGTTCACTATATAGGGACTAGGGTGCCATTTTGAATGTAGACCTTGTTGCCAGTAGTGCCTGGCAGATTTGAGCTCCAGCTTTGCTCCACCAGGCAGCCACAGTACAGCCGTTACCCGCCGGGTTCAGTTGGAGTCCACAGAGAGTGTTGGTAGCTAAAAGCTTCCAAAGCATCAGAAATGCCAATCTGAGACCAGGGCTCCCTGAATCATTTAGGAATTGAATCATTTGTGTTATTTTACAATGGTAGTTACTGGTTAAGCCACCCTGTGAATTTTGGGGTAGGAGGATAGAGTTACGAGTTTTTTGTGAAGTAGCCAGTATATGCACATCCATTGCAGGTGCAGGGTACAAAAAGTGAAGTAAAACTGCTGTAGGCTCCAAGAGTTTTATTGTGCAACAGTTTGACCCAAAGGTGTGACCTTTATTCAACAGTCTTTCTTTTAGGAATGATTTACGGCCTTGTATTGCGTTGGTTTGTGAGGCTGTGATGATGTCGTTGAGGTACAGCAGCTGGCTGCAGGTAGGAAGACAGAAAGTGTCAGAGGAAAGATGATGTTTGCACTGAGAAGTTTATGTGTGTTTTACCACCAGACATTTTGCCTATTTATGTTACCTGTCAACTGACTTTCTGAGGTGGCTCATGGTATGAGGAAAGTGTCTAGTGTATGTTACTCCCATAGGCCCTACCCAGCAGTGTTGTAGTACTCAAGTCCTGGACTGGGACTGAACCAGAGGTGACTCGGGTCATTTGGCTAGCATTACACCTTTTCTTTCTAGGGACATGCCAAGGACTTGAGCGACAGCCAAATGACCGCAGTCACCGTAATAACTGTTTAGAATAACCATTTTCTCCTCCGCTCCTGACTGCATGTGCTGGAATTGAAGAAGAAAGAATAGAACGGCATTTCCATTCCAGTCAGTGATGGCATAATGGGTGGACTGGCGGCCATTGTGAGTGTTCCTTTACTTCCTGCAAAGCAAATCTGTGCAAAAAAATCTGTGCTGTGATTTGTTGATTCAACTCAACTGGCATTACAAAAAATACATTCCACTGCATGAGTCACATCAGTTAACATTATTTGAATGAACATTCTATATTACCATGGAAATGATTGCATCACAATACCAGGCAGCCATTGTGAGTGTACCAATGAGATTACCAGTCATATTACCAGGGTTAGAGGTTCCAAGCCTGTTCTATTCATTCTATTTACCAGTCATATTACCAGGGTTAGAGGTTCCAAGCCTGTTCTATTCATTCTATTTACCAGTCATATTACCAGGGTTAGAGGTTCCAAGCCTGTTCTATTCATTCTATTTACCAGTCATATTACCAGGGTTAGAGGTTCCAAGCCTGTTCTATTCATTCTATTTACCAGTCATATTACCAGGCTTAGAGGTTCCAAGCCTGTTCTATTCATTCTATTTACCAGTCATATTACCAGGGTTAGAGGTTCCAAGCCTGTTCTATTCATTCTATTTACCAGTCATATTACCAGGGTTACAGGTTCCAAGCCTGTTCTATTCATTCTATTTACCAGTCATATTACCAGGGTTAGAGGTTCCAAGCCTGTTCTATTCATTCTATTTACCAGTCATATTACCAGGGTTACAGGTTCCAAGCCTGTTCTATTCATTCTATTTACCAGTCATATTACCAGGGTTAGAGGTTCCAAGCCTGTTCTATTCATTCTATTTACCAGTCATATTACCAGGGTTAGAGGTTCCAAGCCTGTTCTATTCATTCTATTTACCAGTCATATTACCAGGGTTAGAGGTTCCAAGCCTGTTCTATTCATTCTATTTACCAGTCATATTACCAGGGTTAGAGGTTCCAAGCCTGTTCTATTCATTCTATTTACCAGTCATATTACCAGGGTTAGAGGTTCCAAACCTGTTCTATTCATTCTATTTACCAGTCATATTACCAGGGTTAGAGGTTCCAAGCCTGTTCTATTCATTCTATTTACCAGTCATATTACCAGGGTTAGAGGTTCCAAGCCTGTTCTATTCATTCTATTTACCAGTCATATTACCAGGGTTAGAGGTTCCAAACCTGTTCTATTTACCAGTCATATTACCAGGGTTACAGGTTCCAGTCCCTGTTCTATTCATTCTATTTACCAGTCATATTACCAGGGTTACAGGTTCCAAGCCTGTTCTATTCATTCTATTTACCAGTCATATTACCAGGGTTAGAGGTTCCAAGCCTGTTCTATTCATTCTATTTACCAGTCATATTACCAGGGTTAGAGGTTCCAAGCCTGTTCTATTCATTCTATTTACCAGTCATATTACCAGGGTTAGAGGTTCCAGTCCCTGTTCTATTCATTCTATTTACCAGTCATATTACCAGGGTTAGAGGTTCCAAGCCTGTTCTATTCATTCTATTTACCAGTCATATTACCAGGGTTAGAGGTTCCAAGCCTGTTCTATTCATTCTGTTTACCAGTCATATTACCAGGGTTACAGGTTCCAAGCCTGTTCTATTCATTCTATTTACCAGTCATATTACCAGGGTTACAGGTTCCAAGCCTGTTCTATTCATTCTATTTACCAGTCATATTACCAGGGTTAGAGGTTCCAAGCCTGTTCTATTTATCAGTCATATTACCAGGGTTAGAGGTTCCAAGCCTGTTCTATTCATTCTATTTACCAGTCATATTACCAGGGTTAGAGGTTCCAAGCCTGTTCTATTCATTCTATTTACCAGTCATATTACCAGGGTTAGAGGTTCCAAGCCTGTTCTATTCATTCTATTTACCAGTCATATTACCAGGGTTAGAGGTTCCAAGCCTGTTCTATTCATTCTATTTACCAGTCATATTACCAGGGTTACAGGTTCCAAGCCTGTTCTATTCATTCTATTTACCAGTCATATTACCAGGGTTAGAGGTTCCAAGCCTGTTCTATTCATTCTATTTACCAGTCATATTACCAGGGTTAGAGGTTCCAAACCTGTTCTATTCATTCTATTTACCAGTCATATTACCAGGGTTAGAGGTTCCAAACCTGTTCTATTCATTCTATTTACCAGTCATATTACCAGGGTTAGAGGTTCCAAGCCTGTTCTATTCATTCTATTTACCAGTCATATTACCAGGGTTAGAGGTTCCAAACCTGTTCTATTCATTCTATTTACCAGTCATATTACCAGGGTTACAGGTTCCAGTCCCTGTTCTATTCATTCTATTTACCAGTCATATTACCAGGGTTAGAGGTTCCAAACCTGTTCTATTCATTCTATTTACCAGTCATATTACCAGGGTTAGAGGTTCCAAACCTGTTCTATTCATTCTGTTTACCAGTCATATTACCAGGGTTAGATGTTCCAAGCCTGTTCTATTCATTCTATTTACCAGTCATATTACCAGGGTTAGAGGTTCCAAACCTGTTCTATTCATTCTATTTACCAGTCATATTACCAGGGTTAGAGGTTCCAAACCTGTTCTATTCATTCTATTTACCAGTCATATTACCAGGGTTACAGGTTCCAGTCCCTGTTCTATTCATTCTATTTACCAGTCATATTACCAGGGTTAGAGGTTCCAAGCCTGTTCTATTCATTCTATTTACCAGTCATATTACCAGGGTTAGAGGTTCCAAGCCTGTTCTATTCATTCTATTTACCAGTCATATTACCAGGGTTAGAGGTTCCAGTCCCTGTTCTATTCATTCTATTTACCAGTCATATTACCAGGGTTAGAGGTTCCAAGCCTGTTCTATTCATTCTATTTACCAGTCATATTACCAGGGTTAGAGGTTCCAAACCTGTTCTATTCATTCTATTTACCAGTCATATTACCAGGGTTACAGGTTCCAAGCCTGTTCTATTCATTCTATTTACCAGTCATATTACCAGGGTTAGAGGTTCCAAGCCTGTTCTATTTAGCAGTCATATTACCAGGGTTAGAGGTTCCAAGCCTGTTCTATTCATTCTATTTATCAGTCATATGAGTGCTGCTGCATTGCAGGGAGTAACAACAGCTTCAGCAAGGAGCAACAAAGTCTCATCACATTGTTAAAGGTAGACTCAGTGAAATGACGTTGAAGCTAACAGCGCCACAGATATTGAGATGAGCGAGATGCAAGACTCCGCTGTCACACAGCCACACACAGTATCTGCGCATGTGCACGGGTTGGTTTTACGCGGTTACAGCGTGGTTGCCAGGGCACCAAAACAGAGGAGAAGTTGAGCCTCGTGCTTCAACGCTCTTAGTTTGCAGAAATGTACCCACTATGCTGTTTACCTTCTGCAGTGGTGGAAGGAATACCAAATTGGTACACTCCAACACTCAGACATCATTTACAGATAGCCAGGGGTACACTCCAACACTCAGACATCATTTACAGATAGACAGGGGCACACTCCAACACTCAGACATCATTTACAGATAGACAGGGGCACACTCCAACACTCAGACATCATTTACAGATAGCCAGGGGTACACTCCAACACTCAGACATCATTTACAGATAGCCAGGGGCACACTCCAACACTCAGACATCATTTACAGATAGCCAGGGGAACACTCCAACACTCAGACATCATTTACAGATAGCCAGGGGCACACTCCAACACTGAGACATTATTTACAGATAGCCAGGGGCACACTCCAACACTCAGACATAATTTACAGATAGCCAGGGACACACTCCAACACTCAGACATTATTTACAGATAGCCAGGGGTACACTCCAACACTCAGACATCATTTACAGATAGCCAGGGACATACTCCAACACTCAGACATCATTTACAGATAGACAGGGAACACTCCAACACTCAGACATCATTTACAGATAGCCAGGGACACACTCCAACACTCAGACATAATTTACAGATAGACAGGGGCACACTCCAACACTCCGACATCATTACAGATAGCCAGGGGCACACTCCAACACTCAGACATCATTTACAGATAGCCAGGGCCACACTCCAACACTCAGACATCATTACAGATAGCCAGGGACACACTCCAACACTCCGACATCATTTACAGATAGCCAGGGGCACACTCCAACACTCAGACATCATTTACAGATAGCCAGGGCCACACTCCAACACTCAGACATCATTTACAGATAGACAGGGGAACACTCCAACACTCAGACATCATTTACAGATAGCCAGGGACACACTCCAACACTCAGACATCATTTACAGATAGACAGGGGCACACTCCAACACTCAGACATCATTTACAGATAGACAGGGGCACACTCCAACACTCAGACATCATTTACAGATAGCCAGGGGTACACTCCAACACTCAGACATCATTTACAGATAGCCAGGGGCACACTCCAACACTCAGACATCATTTACAGATAGCCAGGGGAACACTCCAACACTCAGACATCATTTACAGATAGCCAGGGGCACACTCCAACACTGAGACATTATTTACAGATAGCCAGGGGCACACTCCAACACTCAGACATAATTTACAGATAGCCAGGGACACACTCCAACACTCAGACATTATTTACAGATAGCCAGGGGTACACTCCAACACTCAGACATCATTTACAGATAGCCAGGGGCACACTCCAACACTCAGACATCATTTACAGATAGCCAGGGACACATTCCAACATTTCAGACATCATTTACAGATAGACAGGGGCACACTCCAACACTCAGACATCATTTACAGATAGACAGGGGCACACTCCAACACTCAGACATCATTTACAGATAGACAGGGGCACACTCCAACACTCCGACATCATTTACAGATAGCCAGGGGTACACTCCAACACTCAGACATCATTACAGATAGCCAGGGGTACACTCCAACACTCGGACATCATTTACAGATAGCCAGGGCACACTCCAACACCCAGACATCATTACAGATAGCCAGGGGTACACTCCAACACTCAGACATCATTTACAGATAGCCAGGGACACACTCCAACACTCAGACATCATTTACAGATAGACAGGGAACACTCCAACACTCAGACATCATTTACAGATAGCCAGGGACACACTCCAACACTCAGACATAATTTACAGATAGACAGGGGCACACTCCAACACTCAGACATCATTACAGATAGCCAGGGGTACACTCCAACACTCAGACATCATTTACAGATAGACAGGGGCACACTCCAACACTCCGACATCATTTACAGATAGCCAGGGGCACACTCCAACACTCAGACATCATTTACAGATAGCCAGGGCCACACTCCAACACTCAGACATCATTACAGATAGCCAGGGACACACTCCAACACTCCGACATCATTTACAGATAGCCAGGGGCACACTCCAACACTCAGACATCATTTACAGATAGCCAGGGCCACACTCCAACACTCAGACATCATTTACAGATAGACAGGGGAACACTCCAACACTCAGACATCATTTACAGATAGCCAGGGGCCCACTCCAACACTCAGACATCATTTACAGATAGCCAGGGACACACTCCAACACTCAGACATCATTTACATATAGCCAGGGGCACACTCCAACACTCAGACATAATTTACAAACAAAGCATGCGTGTTAATATATCTACTTTTAAACGGTTATGTAGGTTATTTTATTTTCATGACAGTCTTCATCCGTAACCGTGGGTTACTCGTTGTGCACGACCAGTATATAGGGAGCAGGCTGCCGTTTTTTGATGCAGGCCCAGCCTCACACGATATTAGACAGCTTGTACATTAGTACCCCGGCGTGGGAACGGACAGAAAGAAGTGCTTGTTTTGTTTAAAACCTCTAAATGGAGGCGATTAACATGTTGAGCAGATTAACATGTTTCCAGTCATGTTTATCCCGTGCTGTAAACTCTTCCAACTCTTTCTAAAGCCCAAAAATCCTCAGTTTTTTTTTCTTCTCTAGAACTTCTCTTGAAATGTTAATCTTTGAGTCTGACGCGATGCTTGGAGGCAGTGCAGTAGGATTGCTGTGTATAATTTGGGTCAGAAGAAGTCTGAATGTAGACGGTGCTAAAGTAGGCCTATTGAACAGAGGTGCTATCTCCTCTAAACTGCTACTTCACCCCAAGGGCCTATGGAACAGAGGTGCTATATTCTCTAAACTGCTACTTCACCCCAAGGGCCTATGGAACAGAGGTGCTATCTTCTCTAAACTGCTACTTCACCCCAAGGGCCTATGGAACAGAGGTGCTATCTTCTCTAAACTGCTACGTCACCCAAGGGCCTATGGAACAGAGGTGCTATCTCCTCTAAACTGCTACTTCACCCCAAGGGCCTATTGAACAGAGGTGCTATCTCCTCTAAACTGCTACTTCACCCCAAGGGCCTATGGAACAGAGGTGCTATCTCCTCTAAACTGCTACTTCACCCCAAGGGCCTATTGAACAGAGGTGCTATCTCCTCTAAACTGCTACTTCACCCCAAGGGCCTATGGAACAGAGGTGCTATCTTCTCTAAACTGCTACTTCACCCAAGGGCCTATGGAACAAAGGTGCTATATTCTCTAAACTACTACTTCACCCCAAGGGCCTATGGAACAGAGGTGCTATCTTCTCTAAACTGCTACTTCACCCAAGGGCCTATGGAACAGAGGTGCTATCTCCTCTAAACTGCTACTTCACCCCAAGGGCCTATTGAACAGAGGTGCTATCTCCTCTAAACTGCTACTTCACCCCAAGGGCCTATTGAACAGAGGTGCTATCTCCTCTAAACTGCTACTTCACCCCAAGGGCCTATGGAACAGAGGTGCTATCTCCTCTAAACTGCTACTTCACCCCAAGGGCCTATGGAACAGAGGTGCTATCTTCTCTAAACTGCTACTTCACCCAAGGGCCTATGGAACAAAGGTGCTATATTCTCTAAACTACTACTTCACCCCAAGGGCCTATGGAACAGAGGTGCTATCTTCTCTAAACTGCTACTTCACCCAAAGGCCTATGGAACAGAGGTGCTATCTCCTCTAAACTGCTACTTCACCCCAAGGGCCTATTGAACAGAGGTGCTATCTCCTCTAAACTGCTACTTCACCCCAAGGGCCTATGGAACAGAGGTGCTATCTCCTCTAAACTGCTACTTCACCCCAAGGGCCTATGGAACAGAGGTGCTATCTTCTCTAAACTGCTACTTCACCCAAGGGCCTATGGAACAAAGGTGCTATATTCTCTAAACTGCTACTTCACCCAAGGGCCTATGGAACAAAGGTGCTATATTCTCTAAACTACTACTTCACCCCAAGGGCCTATGGAACAGAGGTGCTATCTTCTCTAAACTGCTACTTCACCCAAGGGCCTATGGAACAGAGGTGCTATCTCCTCTAAACTGCTACTTCACCCCAAGGGCCTATTGAACAGAGGTGCTATCTCCTCTAAACTGCTACTTCACCCCAAGGGCCTATGGAACAGAGGTGCTATCTCCTCTAAACTGCTACTTCACCCCAAGGGCCTATGGAACAGAGGTGCTATCTTCTCTAAACTGCTACTTCACCCAAGGGCCTATGGAACAAATGTGCTATATTCTCTAAACTACTACTTCACCCCAAGGGCCTATGGAACAGAGGTGCTATCTTCTCTAAACTGCTACTTCACCCAAGGGCCTATGGAACAGAGGTGCTATCTTCTCTAAACTGCTACTTCACCCCCAGGGCCTAAGGAACAGAGGTGCTATCTTCTCTAACTGCTACTTCACCCAAGGGCCTATGGAACAGAGGTGCTATCTTCTCTAACTGCTACTTCACCCCAAGGGCCTATGGAACAGAGGTGCTATCTTCTCTAAACTGCTACTTCACCCCAAGGGCCTATGGAACAGAGGTGCTATCTTCTCTAACTGCTACTTCACCCCAAGGGCCTATGGAACAGAGGTGCTATCTTCTCTAAACTGCTACTTCACCCCAAGGGCCTATGGAACAGAGGTGCTATCTTCTCTAACTGCTACTTCACCCAAGGCCTATGGAACAGAGGTGCTGTGCTATCTTCTCTAAACTGCTACTTCACCCCAAGGGCCTATGGAACAGAGGTGCTATCTTCTCTAACTGCTACTTCACCCCAAGGGCCTATGGAACAGAGGTGCTATCTTCTCTAAACTGCTACTTCACCCCAAGGGCCTATGGAACAGAGGTGCTATCTCCTCTAAACTGCTACTTCACCCCAAGGGCCTATGGAACAGAGGTGCTATCTTCTCTAAGCTGCCCGAGACACAAACAACTACTATATGAATTGAGTTCCATTCATTTTTTTGCTTCGAGTTCATCATGTTGATTTGTTGAGAAAAGATGTCAGTATGTTTTTGGTTTGTCTGCACTGGTAAATCAAAAGGTCACTACAAGCCATGATAATAAAGCACCAGGACAGTCCGACACAGGGGTAGTTTGGAGCCAAAGCCTAACTAAATCAGATCTGTGTACGTTTTCGTATTAATCCTGCATTGATGTCAATGGGAGACATGAATATTCTAGAAACACAAAGAACCACAATTAGTATTAGACCCTTGTACACCTGGGCCAAGACAGATGCATTTGCTCACCTCATATCCAACAGAGGAACAGATATTTAGCAGGATCACCAGGGGGAAGGTCTGATTCCTGAATAACATATCCTGGCAGAGACACAGAGCAGCCTGGTTTCTGGTCCTGGTTTCTGGTCCTGGTTTCTGGTCCTGGTTTCTGGTCCTGGTTTCTGGTCTCTGGTCCTGGTTTCTGGTCCTGGTTTCTGGTCCTGGTTTCTGGTCCTGGTTTCTGGTCCTGGTTTCTGGTTCCTGGTTTCTGGTTTCTGTTCTTGGTTTCTGGTCTCTGGTCCTGGTTTCTGGTCCTGGTTTCTGGTCCTGGTTTCTGGTCCTGGTTTCTGGTCTTGGTTTCTGGTCCTGGTCCTGGTTTCTGGTCCTGGTTTCTGGTCCTGGTTTCTGGTCCTGGTCTCTGGTCCTGGTTCCTGGTCCTGGTTTCTGTTCTTGGTTTCTGGTCTCTGGTCATGGTTTCTGGTCCTGGTTTCTGGTCCTGGTTTCTGGTCCTGGTTTCTGGTCCTGGTTTCTGGTCCTGGTTTCTGGTCTCTGGTCCTGGTCTCTGGTCCTGGTTCCTGGTCCTGGTTTCTGTTCTTGGTTTCTGGTCTCTGGTCATGGTTTCTGGTCCTGGTTTTTGGTCTCTGGTCTTGGTTTCTGGTCCTGGTTTCTGGTCCTGGTTTCTGGGTCTGGTTTCTGGTCCTGGTTTTTGGTCTCTGGTCTTGGTTTCTGGTCCTGGTTTCTGGGTCTGGTTTCTGGTCCTGGTTTCTGGTCCTGGTTTCTGGGTCTGGTTTCTGGTCCTGGTTTTTGGTCTCTGGTCTTGGTTTCTGGTCCTGGTTTCTAGTCCTGGTTTCTGGTCCTGGTTTCTGGTCCTGGTTTTTGGTCTCTGGTCTTGGTTTCTGGTCCTGGTTTCTGGTCCTGGTTTCTGGTCCTGGTTTTTGGTCTCTGGTCTTGGTTTCTGGTCCTGGTTTCTGGGTCTGGTTTCTGGTCCTGGTCTCTGGTCCTGGTTTCTGGTCCTGGTTTCTGGTCCTGGTTTCTAGTCCTGGTTTCTGGTCCTGGTTTCTGGTCCTGGTTTCTGGTCCTGGTTTCTGGTCCTGGTTTCTGGTCCTGGTTTCCTATTGTATAATGATGAATTAAATGAAAGGAGGGAATCCATATCATATCTGTATCTCACAGCTGTAACCTCACGGCTTGGAAACCCGACACCCAAGTTACATTTCACATGTACATTTCAGTCATTTAGCAGACACTCTTATCCAGAGCGACTTACAGTTAGTGCATTCATCTTAAGATAGCTAGGTGAGACAAACACATATCACAAGCAAAGCAAGTACATTTTCCCTCAATAAAGTAGTTATCAACAAAGTCAGAGCTAGTAGGATTTCCAAAAAATGTGTATAAAAAAAAATTATTTTATGAATTTAAGGGAAGATGGCTGTCCTAGTTTCAGGGGGAAGATGGCCAGGGACTCTGCTGTCCTAGTTTCAGGTGGAGGATTGCCAGGGACTCTGCTGTCCTAGTTTCAGGGGGAAGATGGCCAGGGACTCTGCTGTCCTAGTTTCAGGGGGAAGATGGCCAGGGACTCTGCTGTCCTAGTTTCAGGGGGAAGATGGCCAGGGACTCTGCTGTCCTAGTTTCAGGTGGAGGATTGCCAGGGACTCTGCTGTCCTAGTTTCAGGGGGAAGATGGCCAGGGACTCTGCTGTCCTAGTTTCAGGGGGAAGATGGCCAGGGACTCTGCTGTCCTAGTTTCAGGGGGAAGATGGCCAGGGACTCTGCTGTCCTAGTTTCAGGGGGAAGATGGCCAGGGACTCTGCTGTCCTAGTTTCAGAGGAAAGCTGGTTCCACTATTGGGGTGTCAGGACAGAGAAGAACTTTGACTAGACTGAACTAGACAGCTAACCTGCGGGAGCTAAGCTAGGTGGGACGTCTAAGAGACCAGAGGTGACTGAACAGAGTGCTCGGGTTGGGGTGTAGGGTTTGAACACAGCCTGAAGGTAGGGAGGGGCAGTTCCTCTGGAAGTCAGTAGAGAGTGTGAAGGAGTGGGGTAACATGAGAACATGAGAACCATGGGAAGGTTGAACACCAGGGAGACTGTTCTTTATAAACTCCAGGCAGGCTGTAGTGGTCTGGATAAACACCAGACAGGCTGTAGTGGTCTGGATAAACACCAGACAGGCTGTAGTGGTCTGGATAAACACCAGACAGGCTGTAGTGGTCTGGATAAACACCAGACAGGTTGTAGTGGTCTGGATAAACACCAGACAGGCTGTAGTGGTCTGGATAAACACCAGACAGGTTGTAGTGGTCTGGATAAACACCAGACAGGCTGTAGTGGTCTGGATAAACACCAGACAGGTTGTAGTGGTCTGGATGGACACCAGCCAGGCTGTAGTGGTCTGGATAAACACCAGACAGGCTGTAGGGGTCTGGATAAACACCAGACAGGTTGTAGTGGTCTGGATAAACAACAGACAGGCTGTAGTGGTCTGGATAAACACCAGACAGGTTGTAGTGGTCTGGATAAACACCAGCCAGGCTGTAGTGGTCTGGATAAACACCAGACAGGCTGTAGTGGTCTGGATAAACACCAGACAGGCTGTAGTGGTCTGGATAAACACCAGACAGGTTGTAGTGGTCTGGATAAACACCAGACAGGTTGTAGTGGTCTGGATAAACACCAGACAGGTTGTAGTGGTCTGGATAAACACCAGACAGGCTGTAGTGGTCTGGATAAACACCAGACAGGTTGTAGTGGTCTGGATAAACACCAGACAGGTTGTAGTGGTCTGGATGGACAATGGTGATTCCATTGTGTTTTCATGAAGCTCAGAGAGTTGCGGCTTCTTCAGCTCCAGGAAGCAGAGTAGACCCACACGGTTTACTTATGATTTTCTGACTGTTTTATTTCCGGCCTTGCCAGAAGCCGTGGGAAAGCTATCTGTCTGGAAACTGTCTGTCTCAAACGATTGACAAATATCAACGTGCATCTACCCAGAACACAGAAATGTGACTCTCTTCCATCTGTCCATGTGTCCACTCATCTGAAGTGTCTGCTTTGATGACGATGCAAAACCAGTAGCTGTGAAACCGAACATGATGCTCTGAAGACACACGGTCAATAGAGGCTGGTGTCTTTGTGTACGTTGGCCCATAGATCATCTCTGCAAATATATCCTCTTGCCTAAACGCCCAAGAAGAGCACATTCTAATCAAGTTTACACGTGAAATTTGTGGTGGGCTGCCTGTTTACCTACCTGTGGTCTCTCAGTGTAGTTTAGGCAGGCTGTTTACCTACCTGTGGTCTCTCAGTGTAGTTTAGGCAGGCTGTTTACCTACCTGTGGTCTCTCAGTGTAGTTTAGGCAGGCTGTTTACCTACCTGTGGTCTCAGTGTAGTTTAGGCAGGCTGTTTACCTACCTGTGGTCTCTCAGTGTATCCCCTCCTCCTCTCCTCTCCTCCTATCCCCTCCTCTCCTTCTATCCCCCTCCTCCTCTCCTCTCCTCCTCCCCTCCTCCTCTCCTCCTATCCCCTCCTCTCCTTCTATCCCCCTTCTCCTCTCCTCCTTCCCTCCTCCTCTCCTCTCCTCCTCTCCTCCTCTCCTCCTCCTCTCCTCCTCTCCTCCTCTCCTCTCCTCCTATCCCCTCCTCTCCTTCTATCCCCCTCCTCCTGTCCTCTTCGCCTCCTCCGCTCCTCTCCTCCTATCCCCTACTGTCCTTCTATCCCCCTCCTCCTCTCCTCCTCCTCCCCTCCTCCTCTCCTCTCCTCCTATCCCCTCCTCCTCTCCTCCTATCCCCTCCTCCTCTCCTCTCCTCCTATCCCCTCCTCCTCTCCTCCTATCCCCTCCTCCTCTCCTCCTATCCCCTCCTCCTCTCCTCCCCTCCTCCTCTCCTCTCCTCCTATCCCCCCCTCCTCCTTTCCTCTCCTCCTCTCCTCTCCTCCTATCCCCTCCTCTCCTTCTATCCCCCTCCTCCTCTCCTCCCCTCCTATCCCCTCCTCTCCTTCTATCCCCCTCCTCCCCTCCTCCTCTCCTCCTATCCCC
>NC_052324.1:43114069-43161569 GCF_016432855.1 Salvelinus namaycush | reverse complement strand
CTGTGGTTGGTAAACATTAAAGGGGAAGTCCGGGATTGATAAATCCAAAAAGTGGTGGAGTGGCTGCTTTGTTGTTGTTTGAATTACAGACTGAAGCTTTAAAACGGTTTGAGCATGGCCTAGAAGATTGTCATCAGTATGGACCAACCCCTTAGGACCAACCCCTTAGGACCAACCCCTTAGAAACCAACCCTTTAGAAAACAACTCCTTAGAAACCAACCCCTTAGAAACTAACCCCTTAGAAACCAACCCCTTAGAAACCAACCCTTTAGGACCAACCCCTTAGGACCAACCCCTTAGAAACCAACCTCTTAGGACCAACCCTTTAGAAACCAACCCCTTAGAAGCCAATCCCTTAGAAACCAATCCCTTAGGACCAACCCTTTAGAAACCAACCCTTTAGGAACCAACCCCTTAGGACCAACCCTTTAGAAACCAACCCTTTAGAAACCAACCCTTTAGGACCAACCCCTTAGAAACCAACCTCTTAGGTCCAACCCTTTAGAAACCAACCCCTTAGGACCAACCCTTAGAAACCAACCTCTTAGGTCCAACCCTTTAGAAACCAACCCCTTAGGACCAACCTCTTAGAAACCAACCTCTTAGAAACCAACCCCCAAGAAACCAACCCCTTAGAAACCAACCCCTTAGGACCAAACCCTTAGGAACCAACCCTCTAGGACCAACCCTTTAGGACCAATCCCTTAGAAACCAACCCCTTAGAAACCAACCCCTTAGGACCAACCTCTTAGAAACCAACCCTTTAGGACCAACCCCTTAGAAACCAACCCCTTAGAAACCAAACCTTTAGGACCAACCCCTTAGGACCAACCCCTTAGAAACCAACCCCTTAGTAGGACCAACCCTTAGAAACCAACCCCTTAGGAACCAACCCTTTAGGACCAACCCCTTAGAAACCAACCCCTTAGAAACCAACCCCTTAGAAACCAACCCCCTAGAAACCAACCCCTTAGAAACCAACCCCTTAGAAACCAACCCCTTAGAAACCAACCCCTTAGAAACCAACCTCTTAGGACCAACCCCTTAGGACCAACCCCTTAGAAACCAACCTCTTTGGACCAACCCCTTAGAAACCAACCCCTTAGAAACCAACCCTTTAGGACCAACCCTTTAGGACAAACCCCTTAGAAACCAACCCCTTAGAAACCAATCCCTTAGGACCAACCCTTTAGAAACCAACCTCTTAGGACCAACCTTTAGAAACCAACCTCTTTGAACCAACCACTTAGAAACCATCCCTTAAAAACCAACCCCTTAGAAACCAACCTCTTAGGACCAACCCCTTAGAAACCAACCCTTTAGAAACCAACCCCTTAGAAACCAACCCCTTAGAAACCAACCCCTTAGGACCAACCCTTTAGAAACCAACCCCTTAGAAACCAACCCCTTAGGACCAACCCCTTAGAAACCAACCCCTTAGGACCAACCCCTTAGAAACCAACCCCTTAGGACCAACCCCTTAGAAACCAACCCCTTAGGACCAACCCCTTAGAAACCAACCCCTTAGGACCAACCTCTTTGGACCAACCACTTAGAAACCAACCCCTTAGAAACCAATCCCTAAGAAACCAACCCCTTAGAAACCAACCCCTTAGGACCAACAATACAAATTCACCATCCAGAAAAATATGGACCAAGCGTTTACTAAAACAAATTCACCATCCAGAAACGGCTATTTTGTGTGTCCAACTCTATATTGACCCAATGTATGCTAGTTTGGACCCCTCAAAAACTGTTTCTCCATCTATTCAATGTGAGGCTGAACGCGGAACGAGGGAGAGCTCGGTTTGTTGTTTTGAAAGTCTCTGAAAAGTGTTCTATTGAAAAGAGAGTAACTAGCCTAGTTGCTGAGTAGACTAGCTGCTAACTAGCCTAGCTGCTAACTAGCTATCAAGCCATCAAGGTTTCCTGAAAGCTTGAACACAGCTTGTGGCGCGGTTAACCCTAGTGGCTGGGACCACGGATTGTCCCGGGCTTGTGGCTGTCTAAATCCTTGCTGTTTGTTTCTGTTTCCATCTGCCCTGCAACCTGCCCTGTACTCCACCAGCGTTACAATGTTCTTGTCATGATTTGTGTGTTTAAAAAAAAAAAATCTTTATCTCCAATAAGTTACCCAGGAAAGGGCTAAAAATATCCCATATTAATATATGGAGCCTTAGAAATAAGGTCCATGAAATCAATAACTTGCTAAAATCAGGTGACATTCATATATTGGCCATTTCTGAGACTCACTTAGATAATTCCTTTGATGATACAGCAGTAGCAATACAGGGACATAATATCTACAGTAGAGACAGGAATGCCTATAGGGGAGGTGTTGCTGTATGTGTTCAGAGCCATATTCCTGTAAAGCTTAGAGAGGACATCATGTCTAATCCTGTTAAAGTGTTGTGGTTGAACGTGCACCTGCCTCATCTAAAACCTCTTCGTTTGGCGTGCTGCTATAGGCCACGAAATACTAACAGTCAGTATCTGGATAATATGTGCTGCTATAGGCCACGAATTACTAACAGTCAGTATCTGGATAATATGTGCTGCTATAGGCCACGAAATACTAACAGTCAGTATCTGGATAATATGTGCTGCTATAGGCCACGAAATACTAACAGTCACTATCTGGATAATATGTGCTGCTATAGGCCACGAATTACTAACAGTCAGTATCTGGATAATATGTGCTGCTATAGGCCACGAATTACTAACAGTCAGTATCTGGATAATATGTGCTGCTATAGGCCACGAAATACTAACAGTCAGTATCTGGATAATATGTGCTGCTATAGGCCACGAAATACTAACAGTCAGTATCTGGATAATATGTGCTGCTATAGGCCACGAAATACTAACAGTCACTATCTGGATAATATGTGCTGCTATAGGCCACGAATTACTAACAGTCAGTATCTGGATAATATGTGCTGCTATAGGCCACGAAATACTAACAGTCAGTATCTGGATAATATGTGCTGCTATAGGCCACGAAATACTAACAGTCACTATCTGGATAATATGTGCTGCTATAGGCCACGAATTACTAACAGTCAGTATCTGGATAATATGTGCTGCAATGCTTGATAATGTGTGTGATGTTCACAGAGAGGTTTATTTTCTGGGTGACCTGAGTATAGTCTGGTTTTCATCAAGCTGTCCGCTCACTGTAACCAGCGTCTATAATCTGATTCAGTTATTAATCACCCTACCGGGGTGTTTACAAACACTACAGGAACTAAATTCAACAAAAGTAAATGCAACATGCAGCAAGTTACAGTTCATTACAGGCAATCAGTCAATTTAAATATATTAATTAGGCCCTAATCTATGGATTTCACATGACTGGGCAGGGACGCAGCCATAGGTGGGAGCCAGGCCCACCCACTGGGTAGCCAGGCCCAGCCAATCAGAATTAATTTTTCCCTACAAAATGGCTTTATTACAGACAGAAATAGTCCTCAGTTTAATCAGCTGGTCAGGTGGCTGGACTCAGAAGATCCCGCAGGTGAAGAAGCCGGATGTGGAGGTCCTGTGCTGGCGTGGTTACACATAGTCTGCGGTTGTGAGGCCGGTTGGACGTACTGCCAAATTCTCTAAAACGCCGTTGGAGTCGGCGAATGGTAGAGAAATTAACATGACATTTTCTGACAACAGCTCTGGTGGACATTCCTGCAGTCAGCATGCCAATTGCACGCTCCCTCAACTTTTGAGACATCTGTGGCATTGTGTTGTGTGACAAAACTGCACATTTTAGAGTGGCCTTTTATTGTCCCCAGCACAAGGTGCAGCTGTGTAATGATCATGCTGTTTAATCAGCTTCTTGAAATGTCACACCTGTCAGGTGGATGGAATATCTTGGCAAAGGAGAAATGCTCACTAACAGAGATGTAAACAAAGTTGTGCCCAAAATTGGAGAGAAATAAGCTTCTGTGCGTATGAAACATTTCTGGGATCTTTTATTTCAGCTCATGAAACATGGGACCAACACTTCACATGTTACGTTTATATTTTTGTTCAGTATATATCATCCACATGTATTGATCACATTTTCCCCAATGCTGCAGAACTCTACTCTAAAGCTGTATCCATACCTATGGAATGTATTGACTATAATATAGGACCATATCTAGAAAAGCCAAAATTTGGCAAAGGCTGAGCCTAAAATAGTGTATACGAGATCATATAAAACAAATGGATTCCTATGTTGAAGAGACAACAAATATTGATCTGATGTGGAGCATCCAGACACTGCATTTTATAAAATAGTTTCTTCCAGTTATTGTTAGAACTGTTAAGGCCCTGTGGATCGATGAGGAATTGAAAAGCTGTATGGTTGAGAGACGGATGAGGCCAAAGGAGCGGTGAATAAGTCTGGCTACACATCTGACGGGCAAACTTACTGTTAATTGCGAAATTATGTGACTAAACAAAAAGAAGAAGAATCAATATTATGAAACCAAGATAAATGACAAAGTATGATGGGGAAATAAAAGCTTTGGAGTACTTTAAATGTATCCAAAACCTTTTGATGTTGCTAATTACTTGAATGACTATTTCATTTGGCAAAGTGGGCAAACTTAGGTATGAAAATACCAAACAACAGACTGTGAGCCATCATATTCATGCATACACAACTAATAATAAAAGAAAAGCATTGTCATTTTGAATTCTGTAAAGTTAGTGTGGGTGAGGAGGAAAAAGAATTGTCGTCCATCAGTAATGACAAACCAGCTGCTATTGACAAGTTAGATGGAAAGCTACTGAGGATGGTATTTGTCATATGTTTTATCTGAGTCTGGAGAAAAATGTTTGTCCTCAGACTTGGAGGGAAACCAAAGTCATTCCGGTACCCAAGAATGGTAAAGAATCCTTCGCTGGTTCTAACAGCAGACCAATCAGCTTGCTGCCGACTCGTAGTAAACTGTTGGAAAGAATTGTGTTTGACCAAATACAATGCTACTTCTCTGTAAACAAATGAACAACCGACTTTCAGTGAGGCTTATATAGAATGGGCACTCAACGTGTACTGCACTGACACAAATGACTGATGATTGGTTGAAAGAAATTGATAATAAGAAGATTGTGGGAGCTGTACTGTTAGATTTCAGAGCAGCCTTTAATATTATTGACCATAACCTGTTGTTGAAAAAACGTATGTGTTATGACTTTTCAACCTCTGACTTCCGGATGCAAGGACTGACCATCCATGATATCACAGTTGTAGTTGTAACCATGTTATGAGGCTATACAGTGTTTGTTTACATTTACTTTGTTTCCAAACATTGGAGTAAAATAAGCTTGTTTTGGGTTTCTGACAGGGTGTGACAGATGAACTAAGCTCATGAGGCATTTATAAGTTATATACTTCAACAATCAATGGATACACATCATTAATTATAAGTCCAAAAATGAATGTAGCGACTGCAGATTTCCCCTTTATGGTCATTTCTCCCAGATCTCCTGGATACCTGCTGCTCCATTTATCCCAGATCTCCTAGAAGCCTGCTGCTCATTTCTCACAGATCTCCTAGAAGCCTGCTGCTCCATTTATCCCAGATCTCCTGGAAGCCTGCTGCTCATTTCTCACAGATCTCCTAGAAGCCTGCTGCTCATTTCTCACAGATCTCCTAGAAGCCTGCTGCTCATTTCTCACAGATCTCCTAGAAGCCTGCTGCTCATTTCTCACAGATCTCCTAGAAGCCTGCTGCTCATTTCTCACAGATCTCCTAGAAGCCTGCTGCTCATTTCTCACAGATCTCCTAGAAGCCTGCTGCTCATTTCTCACAGATCTCCTAGAAGCCTGCTGCTCATTTCTCACAGATCTCCTAGAAGCCTGCTGCTCATTTCTCACAGATCTCCTGGATACCTGCTGCTCATTTCTCACAGATCTCCTAGAAGCCTGCTGCTCATTTCTCACAGATCTCCTAGAAGCCTGCTGCTCATTTCTCACAGATCTCCTAGAAGCCTGCTGCTCATTTCTCACAGATCTCCTAGAAGCCTGCTGCTCATTTCTCACAGATCTACTAGAAGCCTGTTGCTCATTTCTCACAGATCTCCTGGAAGCCTGCTGCTCATTTCTCACAGATCTCCTGGAAGCCTGCTCATTAGAGGACCAAGACAGTAGGCCTCCTACTGCTTTGCTTCCTTTCGGTTTCAAGTCTTTCAACAGTCAGGCCTTCTATGGACAACTATATGGAACATGTTGGAAACTCCTAACATGTCTTCCCTTTGGGTTGTTTCGTTGTAATTTAGTTAACAAGTAAATCATATAAAGTGTATGTGGATAGTACTGTTAACCATGTTTTGATAACTCCAATGGCTCATCTTTAAAACAAATCATCTTAAATTTTGTATTTCATTTTATCCCATTTTTGTGATATCCAATTGGTAGTTATGATTAAGACTATGTCTCATTGCTGAAACTGCCCAACGGGCTCGGTAAGCATGCGTCCTCCGAAACAAGTCCCGATCCTTTTTAACACCGTGTTCGCTTTACCCGGAAGTCAGCCCTAATAGTTTGTTGGAGGAAACACCGTTCGACTGACAACTGAAGTCAGCTTGGAGGTACCCGGCCCGCCACAAGGAGTCACTAGAGCGCGATGAGCCAAGGAAAACCACACCGGACAAACCCTCCCCTAGCAAGGACGGTGCTGGGCCAATTATGCGTCGCCCTTTGGGGCTCCCGGTCACGGTCAGTTTTTTTGGCAGAAATGCCTTCTGGAACATGTGAACTTTCACGTGCCTTATCAACAAACTTGTATGCCATCCGTAAAATATGAATACAATTGTGAAATTACGAGCCTAGTTAGCCATGATTGGCTGAGATAATGAGTGGGCTGGACATGCCGAGAGATGAGTTTGGAGCAAGCGTCTGTCTATTTGAGCTGGTCAGCATGTCTAGGTAATCCTGTATAACACAGATTTATATATTTTTTTATTGTGTGTAAGTGTTGCTCTCCACTTTCTGGAGGACTGAGTTTTGAAATTAGCTAGCTAGCTATAGCCTAATGTTAGCTAGCTAACATTGAACCTGGTTGGTTAGCTACCAGCAGATTTATGCAGGGTAGTAACGTCATGAGTTGTGACCATGGTTCATTGTTTAGCTAGCTAGCTAGCTACATGTCTTAACAAAAGACTCCACTATGGAAGTAACCATTTCGGGTGCGTTCGTAAATTAGTGCAGAATAACTGATGAATTTACAAACACTTAACACCCGTTGAATGTGTCAGTAAACGTCAGTAAACTCATCGGCCAGAGTGTCCGGTGTGCGCTCTGAACGCGAAACGCTCTGAATTTACGAACGGACAATCTGACAGCACAGTTGCAGTCAACAACGCTCTGGATAACATAACAGCCTAACCAGCTCTGCTAGGGCGAGTAATGTTCAGTGAGCTGTTCTCTCTCTCTCTCTTAGATGTCTGGAAGTAGCTAGCAAGTTAGCTTTGGTGCTTGACTGCTGTTGTTAGTACATTCGGATGAACCCTAAAAGAGATGAGTGGGGCTAAGGCTTAATTAAGAGGGTGTGAATGATGCTGAATGGGTGGAGACAAAGAAGACCTCTCCGGTACCAAAACATTCCAAGGCCATTTTATCAAAAATGAGTTTACAAGTTTATCAACTTTCGAAGCAGAATTACTTTCCCATTGTTCCTCAACTGTAGTGTCTGATAAACCATGTTGTAGCTCGGAGTCTCTACTTTTATCCAATCTAAAAAAAAAACATAATTTCATATTTTGCTACATAAGACCGATTTGAGCCGGTCGGTCACATATTTAATTCCATATAATGTACAGTTAAACTTTAACTCAAACAGTTGCAGCATTGTATTTTGCCCGGTCAGCTCATTACCGCTGGAATGACTCACATTGTGTGTCTAAGTACAATGTATTAGTATTACTTAGCTATTTCCCCTGAATGCTTTGTAATTTCCATAAAGTAACCATTCAAGAACAGTTCTGCCCCACAGGGAGAGCAGGCCTGGGAAGGCAGTAGTTAGAGCAGAGGCCACCACTGGGATTAGGAATTAGCCCATAGTATAAATTGAGCTGGTTCTGCCTATTCATTTTCTGTTCTTAGTTATAATGTGTAAGAACACTGTCTCTTGTTAGAACACAGCATCTTGTTACAACACAGCATCTTGTTAGAACACTGTCTCTTGTTAGAACACAGCATCTTGTTACAACACATCATCTTGTTACAACACAGCATCTTGTTAGAACACAGCATCTTGTTACAACACAGCATCTTGTTACAACACAGCATCTTGTTAGAACACAGCATCTTGTTAGAACACAGCATCTTGTTAGAACACAGCATCTTGTTACAACACAGCATCTTGTTACAACACAGCATCTTGTTACAACACAGCATCTTGTTAGAACACAGCATCTTGTTAGAACACAGCATCTTGTTAGAACACAGCATCTTGTTACAACACAGCATCTTGTTACAACACAGCATCTTGTTACAACACAGCATCCTGTTACAACACAGCATCTTGTTAGAACACTGTCTCTTGTTAGAACACAGCATCATGTTAGAACACTGTCTCTTGTTAGAACACAGCATCTTGTTACAACACAGCATCTTGTTAGAACACAGCATCTTGTTACAACACAGCATCTTGTTACAACACAGCATCTTGTTACAACACAGCATCTTGTTACAACACAGCATCTTGTTACAACACAGCATCCTGTTACAACACAGCATCTTGTTAGAACACTGTCTCTTGTTAGAACACAGCATCATGTTAGAACACTGTCTCTTGTTACAACACAGCGTCTTGTTAGAACACTGTGTCTTGTTACAACACAGCATCTCGTTACAACACAGCATCTCGTTACAACACAGCATCTTGTTAGAACACAGCATCTTGTTAGAACACATCATCTTGTTACAACACATCATCTTGTTAGAACAATGTCTCTTGTTAGAACACAGCATCTTGTTAGAACACAGCATCTTGTTACAACACAGCATCTTGTTACAACACAGCATCTTGTTAGAACACAGCATCTTGTTAGAACACTGTCTCTTGTTAGAACACAGCATCTTGTTAGAACACAGCATCTTGTTAGAACACTGTCTCTTGTTAGAACACAGCATCTTGTTAGAACACAGCATCTTGTTAGAACACAGCATCTTGTTAGAACACTGTCTCTTGTTAGAACACAGCATCTTGTTAGAACACAGCATCTTGTTAGAACACTGTCTCTTGTTAGAACACAGCATCTTGTTAGAACACAGGATCTTGTTACAACACTGTCTCTTGTTAGAACACAGCATCATGTTAGAACACTGTCTCTTGTTACAACACAGCGTCTTGTTAGAACACTGTGTCTTGTTACAACACAGCATCTCGTTACAACACAGCATCTTGTTAGAACACAGCATCTTGTTAGAACACAGCATCTTGTTACAACACAGCATCTTGTTACAACAATGTCTCTTGTTAGAACACAGCATCTTGTTAAAACACAGCATCTTGTTAGAACACAGCATCTTGTTAGAACACTGTCTCTTGTTAGAACACAGCATCTTGTTAGAACACAGCATCTTGTTAGAACACTGTCTCTTGTTAGAACACAGCATCTTGTTAGAACACAGCATCTTGTTAGAACACAGCATCTTGTTAGAACACAGCATCTTGTTAGAACACAGCATCTTGTTAGAACACAGGATCTTGTTACAACACTGTCTCTTGTTAGAACACAGCATCTTGTTAGAACACAGCATCTTGTTAGAACACAGCATCTTGTTAGAACACAGCGTCTTGTTAGAACACTGTGTCTTGTTACAACACAGCATCTCGTTACAACACAGCATCTTGTTAGAACACAGCATCTTGTTAGAACACAGCATCTTGTTACAACACAGCATCTTGTTAGAACAATGTCTCTTGTTAGAACACAGCATCTTGTTACAACACAGCATCGTGTTACAACACAGCATCTTGTTAGAACACAGCATCTTGTTAGAACACTGTCTCTTGTTAGAACACAGCATCTTGTTACAACACATCATCTTGTTACAACACAGCATCTTGTTAGAACACAGCATCTTGTTAGAACACAGCATCTTGTTACAACACAGCATCTTGTTACAACACAGCATCTTGTTACAACACAGCATCTTGTTAGAACACAGCATCTTGTTAGAACACAGCATCTTGTTACAACACAGCATCTTGTTACAACACAGCATCTTGTTACAACACAGCATCCTGTTACAACACAGCATCTTGTTAGAACACTGTCTCTTGTTAGAACACAGCATCATGTTAGAACACTGTCTCTTGTTAGAACACAGCATCTTGTTACAACACAGCATCTTGTTAGAACACTGTCTCTTGTTAGAACACAGCATCATGTTAGAACACTGTCTCTTGTTACAACACAGCGTCTTGTTAGAACACTGTGTCTTGTTACAACACAGCATCTCGTTACAACACAGCATCTCGTTACAACACAGCATCTTGTTAGAACACAGCATCTTGTTAGAACACATCATCTTGTTACAACACATCATCTTGTTAGAACAATGTCTCTTGTTAGAACACAGCATCTTGTTACAACACAGCATCTTGTTACAACACAGCATCTTGTTACAACACAGCATCTTGTTAGAACACAGCATCTTGTTAGAACACTGTCTCTTGTTAGAACACAGCATCTTGTTAGAACACAGCATCTTGTTAGAACACTGTCTCTTGTTAGAACACAGCATCTTGTTAGAACACAGCATCTTGTTAGAACACAGCATCTTGTTAGAACACTGTCTCTTGTTAGAACACAGCATCTTGTTAGAACACAGGATCTTGTTACAACACTGTCTCTTGTTAGAACACAGCATCATGTTAGAACACTGTCTCTTGTTACAACACAGCGTCTTGTTAGAACACTGTGTCTTGTTACAACACAGCATCTCGTTACAACACAGCATCTTGTTAGAACACAGCATCTTGTTAGAACACAGCATCTTGTTACAACACAGCATCTTGTTAGAACAATGTCTCTTGTTAGAACACAGCATCTTGTTACAACACAGCATCGTGTTACAACACAGCATCTTGTTAGAACACAGCATCTTGTTAGAACACTGTCTCTTGTTAGAACACAGCATCTTGTTAGAACACAGCATCTTGTTAGAACACTGTCTCTTGTTAGAACACAGCATCTTGTTAGAACACAGCATCTTGTTACAAAACTGTCTCTTGTTAGAACACAGCATCTTGTTAGAACACAGCATCTTGTTAGAACACAGCATCTTGTTACAACACTGTCTCTTGTTAGAACACAGCATCTTGTTAGAACACAGCATCTTGTTAGAACACAGCATCTTGTTAGAACACAGCATCTTGTTAGAACACTGTCTCTTGTTAGAACACTGTCTCTTGTTAGAACACAGCATCTTGTTAGAACACAGCATCTTGTTAGAACACTGTCTCTTGTTAGAACACTGTCTCTTGTTACAACACTGTCTCTTGTTACAACACAGCATCTTGTTACAACACTGTCTCTTGTTAGAACACAGCATCTTGTTAGAACACAGCATCTTGTTACAACACAGCATCTTGTTAGAACACTGTCTCTTGTTAGAACACTGTCTCTTGTTAGAACACAGCATCTTGTTACAACACAGCATCTTGTTAGAACACTGTCTCTTGTTAGAACACAGCATCTTGTTAGAACACAGCATCTTGTTAGAACACAGCATCTTGTTAGAACACTGTCTCTTGTTAGAACACAGCATCCTGTTAGAACACAGCATCCTGTTAGAACACAGCATCCTGTTAGAACACAGCATCTTGTTACAACACAGCATATTGTTAGAACACAGCATCTTGTTAGAACACAGCATCTTGTTAGAACACAGCATCTTGTTAGAACACAGCATCTTGTTAGAACACTGTCTCTTGTTAGAACACAGCATCCTGTTAGAACACAACATCTTGTTAGAACACAGCATCCTGTTAGAACACTGTCTCTTGTTAGAACACAGCATCTTGTTAGAACACAGCATCTTGTTAGAACACAGCATCTTGTTAGAACACAGCATCCTGTTAGAACACAGCATCTTGTTAGAACACAGCATCTTGTTAGAACACTGTCTTTTGTTAGAACACAGCATCTTGTTAGAACACAGCATCTTGTTAGAACACAGCATCTTGTTACAACACAGCATCCTGTTAGAACACTGTCTCTTGTTAGAACACAGAGAGAGCATGGAGAGCATTCTGCTGTGGGGGGGGGGGGGGGGGGGGGGGGGGGCTGGAGAGCATTCTGCTGTGTGTGTGTGTGGGGGGGGCTGGAGAGCATTCTGCTGTGTGTGTGTGGGGGGGGGGCTGGAGAGCATTCTGCTGTGTGTGTGGGGGGGGGGGGGCTGGAGAGCATTCTGCTGTGTGTGTGTGTGGGGGGGGGGGGGGCTGGAGAGCATTCTGCTGTGTGTGTGTGGGGGGGGGCTGGAGAGCATTCTGCTGTGTGTGTGTGGGGGGGGGGGGCTGGAGAGCATTCTGCTGTGTGTGTGTGGGGGGGGGGGGGCTGGAGAGCATTCTGCTGTGTGTGTGTGTGGGGGGGGGGCTGGAGAGCATTCTGCTGTGTGTGTGTGGGGGGGGGCTGGAGAGCATTCTGCTGTGTGTGGGGGGGGGGGGGGGGGGCTGGAGAGCATTCTGCTGTGTGTGGGGGGGGGGGGGGGCTGGAGAGCATTCTGCTGTGTGTGTGTGGGGGGGGGGCTGGAGAGCATTCTGCTGTGTGTGTGTGGGGGGGGGGGGGGCTGGAGAGCATTCTGCTGTGTGTGGGGGGGGGGGGGGGGGCTGGAGAGCATTCTGCTGTGTGTGTGGGGGGGGGGGGGGGCTGGAGAGCATTCTGCTGTGTGGGGGGGAGGGGCTGGAGAGCATTCTGCTGTGTGGGGGGGGGAGGGGCTGGAGAGCATTCTGCTGTGTGGGGGGGGGAGGGGCTGGAGAGCATTCTGCTGTGTGTGGGGGGGGCGGGGGGGATTGGAGCGCTGACCGTCTCCTCACTAACATAATGATCATTCTACAGGCCATCCTTACTATCAGGGTTCCAGGTAATAAGATCCTGTTTCTTTAGTTGTGTGTATTGAGCCTCAACTGATGAGGAGTTTGTCAGCTGAATTATAGATCTTTTTTTAACCCCTATAAATAGAGTTATGGCTCTATTCAGTCCGTATCGCGGACGTTTAGCCTTACAGCTGGATTGAAATTTAAAGGCAATGTTTTCCGGCGTTAGCGGAGACTGCAATCTCACGGTAAACTCTGCATACGTCATCTCAGCTGGAAATGACCTTTACATGTCTATTTATTCAGTCTGTAACTCTTCACCGACACAGACTGAATAGAGTCCTAAGTTATTCTATTTCTATGGGTAAACATTTGTGTCTGATTCCAGCTTCATAAGATGCTCTTGAAGAGGGGACCCTTTTGATTAGCAAACGTAAATGTATTAGTACACAGAATTAACCTGTCGTTAACCTTATTGTGGTTGCCATGGTAAGGTCCTACCACATGAAGGTGGATAGATGAATGCTTCAGACAGAGCGATGTTTCACCAGTATCATTAACAGCAAAGAGGAAGTGAAGGAGGATGGTTGATGAGATCTTAACGGAAGCCCCCTCGTCTCGTCACCTGTCAATCAGATCTTAACGGAAGCCCCCTCGTCTCGTCACCTGTCAATCAGATCTTAACGGAAGCCCCCTCGTCTCATCACCTGTCAATCAGATCTTAACGGAAGCCCTCTCGTCTCATCACCTGTCAATCAGATCTTAACGGAAGCCCCCTCGTCTCATCACCTGTCAATCAGATCTTAACAGAAGCCCCCTCGTCTCATCACTTGTCAATCAGATCTTAACGGAAGCCCCCTTGTCTCATCACCTGTCAATCAGATCTTAACGGAAGCCCCCTCGTCTCATCACCTGTCAGTCAGATCTTAACGGAAGCCCCCTCGTCTCATCACCTGTCAATCAGATCTTAACGGAAGCCCCCTCGTCTCATCACCTGTCAATCAGATCTTAACGGAAGCCCCCTCGTCTCATCACCTGTCAATCAGATCTTAACGAAAGCCCCCTCGTCTCATCACCTGTCAATCAGATCTTAACGAAAGCCCCCTCGTCTCATCACCTGTCAATCAGATCTTAACGGAAGCCCCCTCGTCTCATCACCTGTCAGTCAGATCTTAACGGAAGCCCCCTCGTCTCATCACCTGTCAATCAGATCTTAACGGAAGCCCCCTCGTCTCATCACCTGTCAATCAGATCTTAACGGAAGCCCCCTCGTCTCATCACCTGTCAATCAGATCTTAACGGAAGCCCCCTCGTCTCATCACCTGTCAATCAGATCTTAACGGAAGCCCCCTCGTCTCATCACCTGTCAATCAGATCTTAACGAAAGCCCCCTCGTCTCATCACCTGTCAATCAGATCTTAACGGAAGCCCCCTCGTCTCATCACCTGTCAATCAGATCTTAACGGAAGCCCCCTCGTCTCATCACCTGTCAGTCAGATCTTAACGGAAGCCCCCTTGTCTCATCACCTGTCAATCAGATCTTAACGGAAGCCCCCTCGTCTCATCACCTGTCAATCAGATCTTAACGAAAGCCCCCTCGTCTCATCACCTGTCAATCAGATCTTAACGAAAGCCCCCTCGTCTCATCAACTCTCAATCAGTACGATTCCAAGACACGCTCATCATTGTTTAATGGAAAGAATAGAATGTGAATAGAATTTACAATGTAAGGAGGTTAAATCATTTTGTAAATGAATTACACATTATGAAGATGAGATTCCAAACATACAGTAAGATGCCACAGAGGTGTAGATCGCTCTTCATGACAAGTGTTCCTATTCAACCTATGTTATAATATTCTAAAGCATTGGAGTTTCTTTAGACATGTAAAATAAAGGCCTTAGCATTCAGCACTGACCTCAACCACACAATTACTGACCAACTAACCTTCAGTACTGACCACAACATTACTCACCAACTAGCATTCAGTACTGACCACAACATTACTGACCAACTAGCATTCAGTACTGACCACAACATTACTGACCAACTAGCATTCAACACTGACCACAACATTACTGATCAACTAGCATTCAGTACTGACCACAACATTACTGACCAACTAGCATTCAACACTGACCACAACATTACTCACCAACTAGCATTCAGTACTGACCACAACATTACTGACCAACTAGCATTCAGTACTGACCACAACATTACTCACCAACTAGCATTCAGCACTGACCACAACATTACTGACCAACTAGCATTCAGTACTGACCACAACATTACTGACCAACTAGCATTCAGTACTGACCACAACATTACTGACCAACTAGCATTCAGTACTGACCACAACATTACTGACCAACTAGCATTCAGTACTGACCACAACATTACTGACCAACTAGCATTCAGTACTGACCACAACATTACTGACCAACTAGCATTCAGTACTGACCACAACATTACTGACCAACTAGCATTCAGTACTGACCACAACATTACTGACCAACTAACCTTCAGCACTGACCACAACATTACTGACCAACTAGCATTCAACACTGACCACAACATTACTGATCAACTAGCATTCAGTACTGACCACAACATTACTGACCAACTAGCATTCAGTACTGACCACAACATTACTGACCAACTAACCTTCAGCACTGACCACAACATTACTGACCAACTAGCATTCAGTACTGACCACAACATTACTCACCAACTAGCATTCAGTACTGACCACAACATTACTGACCAACTAGCATTCAGTACTGACCACAACATTACTGACCAACTAACCTTCAGCACTGACCACAACATTACTGACCAACTAGCATTCAGTACTGACCACAACATTACTCACCAACTAGCATTCAGTACTGACCACAACATTACTGACCAACTAGCATTCAGTACTGACCACAACATTACTGACCAACTAGCATTCAGTACTGACCACAGCATTACTCACCAACTAACCTTCAGTACTGACCACAACATTACTGACCAACTAGCATTCAGTACTGACCACAACATTACTGACCAACTAGCATTCAGTACTGACCACAACATTACTGACCAACTAGCATTCAGTACTGACCACAACATTACTCACCAACTAGCATTCAGTACTGACCACAACATTACTGACCAACTAGCATTCAGTACTGACCACAACATTACTGACCAACTAGCATTCAGTACTGACCACAACCACACATCTACTGACCAACTAGTTGGATACTATATACATTCATAGATAAAGGTTTCAGAAAGTCGTTTGACATCCTCAGGAAGCCACAACAGTGTTCAAAATGTTCTCTCTCTGGTGAATACAGTATCTCTTTCTACCTTCTACCTCTTTCTATCTCTCCGTTCTCACACTGTCGTTGAAGTTTTAGGATTTTAGTTTGTTTCAATTTCCCCCCCCAAAAAAGATTTGCAAAGAGACACAGTCTGTCAAAGGATGTGTTCCAGCTGCTGACATCCCAGCACTCAGACACCAGTCTGTTTTCCAAAATAGTTTATTTTCGTGTTTATATCTCTCTCCCAGTTGGTGTTGAAATTGGGTTTGGCCCCTCTTTCCATTGTCTGCGCTGTCCCAGTCGTGGATGTAAGCAAATGCTTTGTTTGTGTGGTTGCAGCAACACTAGCTAGCTGTCAAAGCTGCCAGTCAGGACATTGTCTGTACTACGCTAGAGAATAGTTGCTGTGGGGGGGCTTAGTTCCTGCAGTAAGCCTCACAGTCACAAACTATGGCAAACAACAGCACTCAGCCAATATTTCTGTCTACAATGAAGTCCATTTTGGGTCTGTAATTGACCACAGACAGGAGAAGCAGTAGTGTCCGTTCACAGGGGAATAGGCTCATCTACATGCCACTTTGAGACGGACGTGACAGAGCAGGAGGTGGCGATTGAAAGACATTTCTTGACAGTGTTCAGGTGTGACCTCTCCTTCTTCTCTTCGTGCCGTGAGAAGAGTCCACGGTGTGAACCACCTCTGACGAGGATTGATTTGAAACGTTGTATAACTAAGCCTAGTTAAAGGTATGTGGTGGAGCGTTATCATGTCTGTTGGTAATATCTCTGCTGTAGTTTTAACTAAGCCTAGTTAAAGGTATGTGGTGGAGCGTTATCATGTCTGTTGGTAATATCTCTGCTGTAGTTTTAACTAAGCCTAGTTAAAGGTATGTGGTGGAGCGTTATCATGTCTGTTGGTAATATCTCTGCTGTAGTTTTAACTAAGCCTAGTTAAAGGTATGTGGTGGAGCGTTATCATGTCTGTTGGTAATATCTCTGCTGTAGTTTTAACTAAGCCTAGTTAAAGGTATGTGGTGGAGCGTTATCATGTCTGTTGGTAATATCTCTGCTGTAGTTTTAACTAAGCCTAGTTAAAGGTATGTGGTGGAGCGTTATCATGTCTGTTGGTAATATCTCTGCTGTAGTTTTAACTAAGCCTAGTTAAAGGTATGTGGTGGAGCGTTATCATGTCTGTTGGTAATATCTCTGCTGTAGTTTTCTGACCTCCCTCTGATCCTGTAGAGCAGACATCTAAACTAAGAGTATAAATCATGTGCTAGATGCTCTTTATTTCACTGTATTTTTGTTTTGTTTATGACGACACTTGGAAGACTGACTACCTCATGTCACTTTATAATGAGATTTACTGTCGTTGTTCTACTGACTCTGAATGAAAGCAAAATCAAGGCAGGGTTCGTGTGAGGGCTTCATAATGCGTCATAATGCTTCATACCCTTTAATACTACTGTGCACTTCATTGTTCACTAGTACATCATTATGGAGGCAACGTGTCTATATTAGGATTTGATTGGCCAATGCATGTTAAAGTGAGTTTGTTCTCCTCTTTTTTTACGTCAATATTCCATATTCCTGATTGACATTTGGGACCTCAGCTGAGAACTCCATTTCCTAAATGGTAACCAGTTGGCTAGTTGTCTTGCAAAAAGTGGGTTTGAAATATTTACGTTATCCAATAGGCACTGACCTGCAAGAAATTCCACAAAGTTGTCAACAGTGACACTCGAATCACAGAGAAAGATTCATTATGTCAACTTCCTTCCTTCCGAAGAAAGGTGTTGATGATTTGAATTAAAAACAATATTTTCTCTGCTATCCTTTACAACAAACAATTAAAGAACGGGCTAATATTAAATTTTTGTTGAAGGAGAAACAGAAAAAGATACATAGAATTAGGATTACAGATCATCATTTTAGCATTCAAAGTGAGAAATGTCCTCATTGGAGATCTATCTCTTCTATGTACCGAACTGTGACACTAAACTGAAACCTAGCCACTCTCTCGTATCTTAGCAACAGCTTGCTACACAAGTGTTTAGCTAGCTAACGTTTTATATCCGGACAACATTGACGCTCAATATATATTTGTTCTCAGCAATATCTACTGTAAGACATATTTAAAGTTGAAGTCAAGCCAGATAGCCTACATTATTGAAATTGTATCTGTTTCGTTAGTTGATGTTGTAATGTTAGTTGCTAGCTAGCTAGCCAGGCGCCTGTTGTTAGTTGCTTTGTTTACATCCCTGTTAGTGAGCATTTCTCCTTTGCAGAGATAATCCATCCACCGGACAGGTGTGGCATATCAAGAAGCTGATTAAACAGCATGATCATTACACAGGAGCACCTTGTGCTGGGGACAATAAAACCCCACTCTAAAATGTTTTGTCACACAACACAATGCCACAGATGTGACACGTTTTGAGGAAGCGTGCGATTGGCATGCTGACTGCAGGAACGTCCACCAGAGCTGTTGCCAGAGAATTGATTGTTCATTTCTCTACCATAAGCCGCCTCCTACTTTGTTTTAGAGAATTTGGCAGTACTTCCAACCGATCTCTCAACCGCAGACCACGTGTATGGCGTCGTGTGGCGAACGGTTTGCTGATGTCAACGTTGTGAACAGAATGCCCCATGGTGGCAGTGGGGTTATAGTATGGGGTAGGCATAAGCTACAGACAACAAACACAATTGCATTTTATCAATGGCAATTTGAATGCACAGAGATACGGTGACGAGATGCTGAGGCCCGTTGTCGTGCCATTCATCTGCTGATATCACCTCATGTTTTAGCATAATAATGCACAGCCCCATGACGCAAGAATCTGTACACAATTCCTGGAAGATGAAAATGTCCCAGTCCTTCCATTGCCTGCATTCTCACCAGACATGTCACCCATTGAGCATGTTTGGGATGCTCTGGATTGACGTGAGCGACAGCATGTTCCAGTTCCCGCCAATATCCAGCGACTTCGCACAGCCATTGAAGAGGAGTGGGACAACATTCCACAGGCCACAATTAACATCCTGATCAACTCTATGTGAAGGAGATGTGTCGCGCTGTATGAGGCAAATGGTGGTCACACCAGATACTGACTGGTTTTCTGATCCACGCCCCTACCAACAGATACAGATCAATACAGGTACAGGACTGTAGTAGATCAATACAGGTACAGGACTCTAGCAGATCAATACAGGTACAGGACTCTAGCAGTAGTAGATCAATACAGGTACAGGACTGGAGTAGATCAATACAGGTACAAGACTGTAGTAGATCAATACAGGTACAGGACTCTAGTAGTAGTAGATCAATACAGGTACAGGACTCTAGCAGTAGTAGATCAATACAGGTACAGGACTGTAGTAGATCAATACAGGTACAGGACTCTAGCAGTAGTAGATCAATACAGGTACAGGACTGGAGTAGATCAATACAGGTACAAGACTGTAGTAGATCAATACAGGTACAGGACTCTAGTAGTAGTAGATCAATACAGGTACAGGACTCTAGCAGTAGTAGATCAATACAGGTACAGGACTCTAGCAGTAGTAGATCAATACAGGTACAGGACTGTAGTAGTAGTAGATCAATACAGGTACAGGACTGTAGTAGATCAATACATGTACAGGACTCTAGCAGTAGTAGATCAATACAGCTACAGGACTCTAGCAGTAGTAGATCAATACAGGTACAGGACTCTAGCAGTAGTAGATCAATACAGGTACAGGACTCTAGCAGTAGTAGATCAATACAGGTACAGGACTCTAGCAGTAGTAGATCAATACAGGTACAGGACTCTAGCAGTAGTAGATCAATACAGGTACAGGACTGTAGTAGATCAATACAGGTACAGGACTCTAGCAGATCAATACAGGTACAGGACTCTAGCAGATCAATACAGGTACAGGACTCTAGCAGTAGTAGATCAATACAGGTACAGGACTCTAGCAGATCAATACAGGTACAGGACTGTAGTAGATCAATACAGGTACAGGACTCTAGTAGATCAATACAGGTACAGGACTGTAGTAGATCAATACAGGTACAGGACTGTAGCAGTAGTAGATCAATACAGGTACAGGACTGTAGTAGATCGATACAGGTACAGGACTGTAGTAGATCAATACAGGTACAGGACTGTAGTAGATCAATACAGGTACAGGACTGTAGTAGATCAATACAGGTACAGGACTGTAGCAGTAGTAGATCAATACAGGTACAGGACTGTAGTAGATCAATACAGGTACAGGACTGTAGCAGATCAATACAGGTACAGGACTGTAGCAGTAATAGATCAATACAGGTACAGGACTGTAGCAGTAGTAGATCAATACAGGTACAGGACTGTAGTAGATCAATACTGGTACAGGACTCTAGCAGTAGTATATCAATACAGGTACAGGACTCTAGCAGTAGTAGATCAATACAGGTACAGGACTCTAGCAGTAGTAGATCAATACAGGTACAGGACTGTAGTAGATCAATACAGGTACAGGACTGTAGTAGATCAATACAGGTACAGGACTCTAGTAGATCAATACAGGTACAGGACTGTAGTAGATCAATACAGGTACAGGACTCTAGTAGATCAATACAGGTACAGGACTCTAGCAGTAGTAGATCAATACAGGTACAGGACTCTAGCAGTAGTAGATCAATACAGGTACAGGACTGTAGTAGATCAATACAGGTACAGGACTCTAGCAGTAGTAGATCAATACAGGTACAGGACTGTAGTAGATCAATACAGGTACAGGACTCTAGCAGATCAATACAGGTACAGGACTGTAGTAGATCAATACAGATACAGGACTGTAGTAGATCAATACAGGTACAGGACTGTAGTAGATCAATACAGATACAGGACTGTAGTAGATCAATACAGGTACAGGACTCTAGCAGTAGTAGATCAATACAGGTACAGGACTCTAGTAGATCAATACAGGACTCTAGCAGCAGTAGATCAATACAGGTACAGGACTCTAGTAGATCAATACAGGTACAGGACTGTAGCAGTAGTAGATCAATACAGGTACAGGACTCTAGCAGTAGTAGATCAATACAGGTACAGGACTGTAGCAGTAGTAGATCAATACAGGTACAGGACTGTAGTAGATCAATACAGGTACAGGACTGTAGTAGATCAATACAGGTACAGGACTGTAGTAGATCAATACAGGTACAGGACTCTAGCAGTAGTAGATCAATACAGGTACAGGACTGTAGTAGATCAATACAGGTACAGGACTGTAGTAGATCAATACAGGTACATGACTCTAGTAGATCAATACAGGTACAGGACTGTAGCAGTAGTAGATCAATACAGGTACAGGACTGTAGTAGATCAATACAGGTACAGGACTCTAGCAGTAGTATATCAATACAGGTACAGGACTGTAGTAGATCAATACTGGTACAGGACTCTAGCAGTAGTAGATCAATACAGGTACAGGACTCTAGCAGTAGTAGATCAATACAGGTACAGGACTGTAGTAGATCAATACAGGTACAGGACTCTAGCAGTAGTAGATCAATACAGGTACAGGACTGTAGTAGATCAATACTGGTATAGGACTCTAGCAGTAGTAGATCAATACAGGTACAGGACTGTAGTAGATCAATACAGGTACAAGACTGTAGTAGATCAATACAGGTACAGGACTGTAGTAGATCAATACAGGTACAGGACTCTAGCAGTAGTAGATCAATACAGGTACAGGACTGTAGTAGATCAATACAGGTACAGGACTCTAGTAGATCAATACAGGTACAGGACTCTAGTAGATCAATACAGGTACAGGACTCTAGCAGTAGTAGATCAATACAGGTACAGGACTGTAGTAGATCAATACAGGTACAGGACTCTAGCAGTAGTAGATCAATACAGCTACAGGACTCTAGCAGTAGTAGATCAATACAGGTACAGGACTCTAGCAGTAGTAGATCAATACAGGTACAGGACTGTAGCAGATCAATACAGGTACAGGACTGTAGTAGATCAATACAGGTACAGGACTCTAGCAGATCAATACAGGTACAGGACTGTAGTAGATCAATACAGGTACAGGACTGTAGTAGATCAATACAGGTACAGGACTCTAGCAGTAGTAGATCAATACAGGTACAGGACTGTAGCAGATCAATACAGGTACAGGACTGTAGTAGATCAATACAGGTACAGGACTCTAGCAGATCAATACAGGTACAGGACTGTAGTAGATCAATACAGGTACAGGACTGTAGTAGATCAATACAGGTACAGGACTCTAGTAGATCAATACAGGTACAGGACTGTAGTAGATCAATACAGGTACAGGACTCTAGTAGATCAATACAGGTACAGGACTCTAGTAGATCAATACAGGTACAGGACTCTAGCAGTAGTAGATCAATACAGGTACAGGACTGTAGTAGATCAATACAGGTACAGGACTGTAGCAGTAGTAGATCAATACAGGTACAGGACTGTAGCAGTAGTAGATCAATACAGGTACAGGACTCTAGCAGTAGTAGATCAATACAGGTACAGGACTGTAGTAGATCAATACAGGTACAGGACTGTAGTAGATCAATACAGGTACAGGACTCTAGTAGATCAATACAGGTACAGGACTGTAGTAGATCAATACAGGTACAGGACTGTAGCAGTAGTAGATCAATACAGGTACAGGACTGTAGCAGTAGTAGATCAATACAGGTACAGGACTCTAGCAGTAGTAGATCAATACAGGTACAGGACTGTAGTAGATCAATACAGGTACAGGACTCTAGTAGATCAATACAGGTACAGGACTCTAGTAGTAGTAGATCAATACAGGTACAGGACTGTAGTAGATCAATACAGGTACAGGACTGTAGTGGATCAATACAGGTACAGGACTGTAGTAGATCAATACAGGTACAGGACTGTAGTAGATCAATACAGGTACAGGACTCTAGCAGTAGTAGATCAATACAGGTACAGGACTCTAGCAGTAGTAGATCAATACAGGTACAAGACTGTAGTAGATCAATACAGGTACAGGACTGTAGTAGATCAATACAGGTACAGGACTGTAGCAGTAGTAGATCAATACAGGTACAGGACTGGAGTAGATCAATACAGGTACAGGACTGTAGTAGATCAATACAGCTACAGGACTCTAGCAGTAGTAGATCAATACAGGTACAGGACTCTAGCAGTAGTAGATCAATACAGGTACAGGACTGTAGTAGATCAATACAGGTACAGGACTGTATTAGATCGATACAGGTACAGGACTCTAGCAGTAGTAGATCAATACAGGTACAGGACTGTAGTAGATCAATACAGGTACAGGACTCTAGCAGTAGCAGATCAATACAGGTACAAGACTGTAGTAGATCGATACAGGTACAGGACTGTAGTAGATCAATACAGGTACAGGACTGTAGTAGATCAATACAGGTACAGGACTGTAGTAGATCAATACAGGTACAGGACTGTAGTAGATCAATACAGGTACAGGACTGTAGTAGATCAATACAGGTACAGGACTGTAGTAGATCAATACAGGTACAGGACTGTAGTAGATCAATACAGGTACAGGACTGTAGTAGATCAATACAGGTACAGGACTCTAGCAGTAGTAGATCAATACAGGTACAGGACTGTAGTAGATCAATACAGGTACAGGACTCTAGTAGATCAATACAGGTACAGGACTCTAGTAGTAGTAGATCAATACAGGTACAGGACTGTAGTAGATCAATACAGGTACAGGACTGTAGTGGATCAATACAGGTACAGGACTGTAGTAGATCAATACAGGTACAGGACTGTAGTAGATCAATACAGGTACAGGACTCTAGCAGT
This sequence comes from Salvelinus namaycush, assembly GCF_016432855.1. NCBI lineage: Eukaryota > Metazoa > Chordata > Actinopteri > Salmoniformes > Salmonidae > Salvelinus > Salvelinus namaycush. The sequence continues at coordinate 43,137,370 of NC_052324.1, read as the reverse complement.
AGTAGATCAATACAGGTACAGGACTGTAGTAGATCAATACAGGTACAGGACTCTAGTAGATCAATACAGGTACAGGACTGTAGTAGATCAATACAGGTACAGGACTGTAGTAGATCAATACAGGTACAGGACTGTAGCAGTAGTAGATCAATACAGGTACAGGACTGTAGTAGATCAATACTGGTATAGGACTCTAGCAGTAGTAGATCAATACAGGTACAGGACTCTAGCAGTAGTAGATCAATACAGGTACAGGACTGTAGTAGATCAATACAGGTACAGGACTCTAGCAGTAGTAGATCAATACAGGTACAGGACTGTAGTAGATCAATACAGGTACAGGACTCTAGTAGTAGTAGATCAATACAGGTACAGGACTCTAGTAGATCAATACAGGTACAGGACTGTAGTAGATCAATACTGGTATAGGACTCTAGCAGTAGTAGATCAATACAGGTACAGGACTCTAGCAGTAGTAGATCAATACAGGTACAGGACTGTAGTAGATCAATACAGGTACAGGACTCTAGCAGTAGTAGATCAATACAGGTACAGGACTCTAGTAGATCAATACAGGTACAGGACTCTAGTAGATCAATACAGGTACAGGACTCTAGCAGTAGTAGATCAATACAGGTACAGGACTGTAGTAGATCAATACAGGTACAGGACTGTAGTAGATCAATACTGGTACAGGACTCTAGCAGTAGTATATCAATACAGGTACAGGACTGTGGTAGATCAATACAGGTACAAGACTGTAGTAGATCAATACAGGTACAGGACTGTAGTAGATCAATACAGGTACAGGACTCTAGCAGTAGTAGATCAATACAGGTACAGGACTGTAGTAGATCAATACAGGACTCTAGCAGTAGTAGATCAATACAGGTACAGGACTGTAGTAGATCAATACAGGTACAGGACTGTAGTAGATCAATACAGGTACAAGACTGTAGTAGATCAATACAGGTACAGGACTGTAGTAGATCAATACAGGTACAGGACTCTAGCAGCAGTAGATCAATACAGCTACAGGACTGTAGTAGATCAATACAGGTACAGGACTGTAGTAGATCAATACAGGTACAAGACTGTAGTAGATCAATACAGGTACAGGACTGTAGTAGATCAATACAGGTACAGGACTCTAGCAGTAGTAGATCAATACAGCTACAGGACTGTAGTAGATCAATACAGGTACAGGACTGTAGTAGATCAATACAGGTACAGGACTCTAGCAGTAGTAGATCAATACAGGTACAGGACTGTAGTAGATCAATACAGGTACAGGACTGTAGTAGATCAATACAGGTACAGGACTCTAGCAGTAGTAGATCAATACAGGTACAGGACTGTGGTAGATCAATACAGGTACAGGACTCTAGTAGTAGTAGATCAATACAGGTACAGGACTCTAGTAGATCAATACAGGTACAGGACTCTAGTAGATCAATACAGGTACAGGACTGTAGTAGATCAATACAGGTACAGGACTGTAGTAGATCAATACAGGTACAAGACTGTAGTAGATCAATACAGGTACAGGACTGTAGTAGATCAATACAGGTACAAGACTGTAGTAGATCAATACAGGTACAGGACTGTAGTAGATCAATACAGGTACAGGACTCTAGCAGTAGTAGATCAATACAGGTACAGGACTCTAGTAGATCAATACAGGTACAGGACTCTAGTAGATCAATACAGGTACAGGACTCTAGTAGATCAATACAGGTACAGGACTGTAGTAGATCAATACAGCTACAGGACTCTAGCAGTAGTAGATCAATACAGGTACAGGACTCTAGTAGTAGTAGATCAATACAGGTACAAGACTGTAGTAGATCAATACAGGTACAGGACTGTAGTAGATCAATACAGCTACAGGACTCTAGCAGTAGTAGATCAATACAGGTACAAGACTGTAGTAGATCAATACAGGTACAGGACTGTAGTAGATCAATACAGGTACAGGACTGTAGTAGATCAATACAGCTACAGGACTCTAGCAGTAGTAGATCAATACAGGTACAGGACTCTAGTAGTAGTAGATCAATACAGGTACAAGACTGTAGTAGATCAATACAGGTACAGGACTGTAGTAGATCAATACAGCTACAGGACTCTAGCAGTAGTAGATCAATACAGGTACAGGACTGTAGTAGATCAATACAGGTACAGGACTCTAGTAGTAGTAGATCAATACAGGTACAGGACTCTAGCAGTAGACAAGCTGCTGATTATGAAAAGCCTTGTTAGTGCATGGGTCAAAATACATTCTGAACTTCAGACAAAAGCTAATATTCAACTTAAAACATCGTTTTTTGTTGGGGTATTTATTATTGCCAGTGTGTGCAATGATCCTGATCTATGAAACAACTACCATTCTCCTCCATAGTTATGTTGTGTACATGGATTGGGAATATGGCTGTGTTTTGCAGCCTGACTATGCCAAGAATACTCTAAGCCAGGGATGGGCAACTGGTAGAACTCAGTCGGGGTCTGAACTTCCTGTTGAGAGGTAGAATAGTAGAATACACCAGGTACCATTTAGAAATGCTGTGCATCAACAGACACTCAATTAGCCCGTGACAGCTATTTTCTTCTTCTTCTTCAGATTGGTAAATTAGTCAAGGTAAGCGGCCAGCTAAACTCGTAGTAAGCATGGTCGAATTACCGATTTGGTGTGGGGTCCATTTGATCATCAGTTATCATATTAAAAAACTGCAAACATTTGCCCTCCATCTTTATGACAAAATACGTAGAATTGCATGTCATTTTTTATAAAATGGTATAGATCTAAAAACTCAGCTGACACAGAGCTGGTTGGGGTATCTAGAACTGGTTGGGGTATCTAGAACTGGTTGGGGTATCTAGAACTGGTTGGGGTATCTAGAACTGGTTGGGGTATACAGATCTGGTTGGGGTTTCTAGAACTGGTTGGGGTATCTAGAACTGGTTGGGGTATCTAGAACTGGTTGGGGTATCCAGAACTGGTTGGGGTATCTAGAACTGGTTGGGGTATCTAGAACTGGTTGGGGTATCTAGAACTGGTTGGGGTATACAGAACTGGTTGGGGTATCTAGAACTGGTTGGGGTATACAGAACTGGTTGGGGTATCTAGAGCTGGTTGGTGTATCTAGAGCTGGTTGGGGTATCTAGAACTGGTTGGGGTATCTAGAACTGGTTGGGGTATACAGATCTGGTTGGGGTATCTAGAACTGGTTGGGGTATCTAGAACTGGTTGGGGTATACAGAACTGGTTGGGGTATCCAGAACTGGTTGGGGTATCTAGAACTGGTTGGGGTATCTAGAACTGGTTGGGGTATACAGAACTGGTTGGGGTATCCAGAACTGGTTGGGGTATCTAGAACTGGTTGGGGTGTCCAGAACTGGTTGGGGTATCTAGAACTGGTTGGGGTATCTAGAACTGGTTGGGGTGTCCAGAGCTGGTTGGGGTATCTAGAACTGGTTGGGGTATCTAGAACTGGTTGGGGTATACAGAACTGGTTGGGGTATCCAGAACTGGTTGGGGTATCTAGAACTGGTTGGGGTATCTAGAACTGGTTGGGGTATTCATTATTTCACGCACTCAGTAATCCTCTTTCACACTGGAGCTAGTCCCCTGACAGCTCTCATTCACTCTGTACAGTCAACTTATTATCCACATTTCAATCTCTTAACATCCAAGTTTCAATCTGTCACGAGGGGGTGGATATGGGTACGCAGACCCACAAGCCACTGCAGCCCCTCATGATGAGTTCCGTTTTTTGTTGTTGCCCCCCAACCCCCATCAAAGTTTCCCATCCCTGCTCTACGCATTCATTAGCTGAGTGTAAGGCAAGCCATGCAATGCAGAGTCTCCTACTCCACAGTACATCTGACTTTATATATTACTCTTTGTTTGGGCTTCATACGGTTTGATTTGAAGCCTAGCTGATATTGTGTCTAACCTACTGTATTTACCGTAAACAAGTCTGCAAATGAGTTTGAACTTTTCAGCCATGATCATGCAGTGTAGTTAAACACGATCAAGTTAATGAGTAGCTGAAATAAAGACACACACACACACACATATGTAAATTCCTTTCAAAGTCAGCCAGAAGTGTTTGTAGTTATGCAGGAAGTCATGAGAGCCTGCCCGCACCCAGCAGGATCCTGGTTAACCAGGTGATTTGTCAAAAGTCATTAGTTATTTCTATGATGGAACACAGGAAAATAATACTGGAGCAAGACTACTGTAGCAAGCATAACCAGACTACTGTAGCAAGCATAACATAACCAGACTACTGTAGCAAGCATAACCAGACTACTGTAGCAAGCATAACAAAACCAGACTACTGTAGCAAGCATAACATAACCAGACTACTGTAGCAAGCATAACCAGACTACTGTAGCAAGCATAACAAAACCAGACTACTGTAGCAAGCATAACATAACCAGACTACTGTAGCAAGCATAACATAACCAGACTACTGTAGCAAGCATAACATAACCAGACTACTGTAGCAAGCATAACATAACCAGACTACTGTAGCAAGCATAACATAACCAGACTACTGTAGCAAGCATAACAAAACCAGACTACTGTAGCAAGCATAACATAACCAGACTACTGTAGCAAGCATAACAAAACCAGACTACTGTAGCAAGCATAACATAACCAGACTACTGGAGCAAGCATAACATAACCAGACTACTGTAGCAAGCATAACATAACCAGACTACTGTAGCAAGCATAACAAAACCAGACTACTGTAGCAAGCATAACATAACCAGACTACTGTAGCAAGCATAACCAGACTACTGTAGCAAGCATAACATAACCAGACTACTGTAGCAAGCATAACATAACCAGACTACTGTAGCAAGCATAACAAAACCAGACTACTGTAGCAAGCATAACATAACCAGACTACTGTAGCAAGCATAACATAACCAGACTACTGTAGCAAGCATAACATAACCAGACTACTGTAGCAAGCATAACATAACCAGACTACTGTAGCAAGCATAACATAACCAGACTACTGGAGCAAGCATAACATAACCAGACTACTGTAGCAAGCATAACATAACCAGACTACTGTAGCAAGCATAACAAAACCAGACTACTGTAGCAAGCATAACATAACCAGACTACTGTAGCAAGCATAACATAACCAGACTACTGTAGCAAGCATAACATAACCAGACTACTGGAGCAAGCATAACGCCGCACGACGCCAGGTCAGCGGAGTCAATCACCACCTTCCGGAGACACCTGAAACACCACCTCTTTAAGGAATACCTAGGATAGGATAAAGTAATCCTTCTAACCCCCCCCCCCTTAAAAGATTTAGATGCACTATTGTAAAGTGGTTGTTCCACTGGATATCATAAGGTGAATGCACCAATTTGTAAGTCGCTCTGGATAAGAGCGTCTGCTAAATGACTTAAATGTAAATGTAAATAACATAACCAGACTACTGTAGCAAGCATAACATAACCAGACTACTGGAGCAAGCATAACCAGACTACTGTAGCAAGCATAACCAGACTACTGTAGCAAGCATAACCAGACTACTGTAGCAAGCATAACAAAACCAGACTACTGTAGCAAGCATAACATAACCCGACTACTGTAGCAAGCATAACATAACCAGACTACTGTAGCAAGCATAACATAACCAGACTACTGTAGCAAGCATAACATAACCAGACTACTGTAGCAAGCATAACCAGACTACTGTAGCAAGCATAACATAACCAGACTACTGTAGCAAGCATAACATAACCAGACTACTGTAGCAAGCATAACATAACCAGACTACTGTAGCAAGCATAACATAACCAGACTACTGTAGCAAGCATAACATAACCAGACTACTGTAGCAAGCATAACATAACCAGACTACTGGAGCAAGCATAACCAGACTACTGTAGCAAGCATAACCAGACTACTGTAGCAAGCATAACAAAACCAGACTACTGTAGCAAGCATAACATAACCAGACTACTGTAGCAAGCATAACATAACCAGACTACTGTAGCAAGCATAACATAACCAGACTACTGTAGCAAGCATAACATAACCAGACTACTGTAGCAAGCATAACATAACCAGACTACTGTAGCAAGCATAACATAACCAGACTACTGGAGCAAGCATAACATAACCAGACTACTGTAGCAAGCATAACCAGACTACTGTAGCAAGCATAACATAACCAGACTACTGTAGCAAGCATAACATAACCAGACTACTGTAGCAAGCATAACATAACCAGACTACTGTAGCAAGCATAACATAACCAGACTACTGTAGCAAGCATAACATAACCAGACTACTGTAGCAAGCATAACATAACCAGACTACTGGAGCAAGCATAACCAGACTACTGGAGCAAGCATAACCAGACTACTGTAGCAAGCATAACAAAACCAGACTACTGTAGCAAGCATAACATAACCAGACTACTGTAGCAAGCATAACATAACCAGACTACTGTAGCAAGCATAACATAACCAGACTACTGTAGCAAGCATAACATAACCAGACTACTGTAGCAAGCATAACAAAACCAGACTACTGTAGCAAGCATAACATAACCAGACTACTGGAGCAAGCATAACATAACCAGACTACTGGAGCAAGCATAACCAGACTACTGTAGCAAGCATAACATAACCAGACTACTGTAGCAAGCATAACATAACCAGACTACTGTAGCAAGCATAACATAACCAGACTACTGTAGCAAGCATAACATAACCAGACTACTGTAGCAAGCATAACATAACCAGACTACTGGAGCAAGCATAACATAACCAGACTACTGTAGCAAGCATAACCAGACTACTGTAGCAAGCATAACATAACCAGACTACTGTAGCAAGCATAACATAACCAGACTACTTTAGCAAGCATAACATAACCAGACTACTGTAGCAAGCATAACATAACCAGACTACTGTAGCAAGCATAACATAACCAGACTACTGTAGCAAGCATAACCAGACTACTGTAGCAAGCATAACCAGACTACTGTAGCAAGCATAACAGAACCAGACTACTGTAGCAAGTAGATTTAATTTGACAAGGTTAGACTATATTCCGTAGCAAACAACATATAGGAGAAAGAACGGATATGTTCAGATAATCATTATTCACTTCTACGTCTTCCTGCCATCCTGAATCTTTTCAGATTATATTCCTAGGCTGAGTGGGTTTTTTCACTCACTGTTCTTGTCTAGACATGTTTTGGCATACTGCGCCATGTTTTTCCTGCCTAATTCACAGACACAAATTTTGCCTGAAATGACATGTGAAGTGCCATTGAAACTGAAATGGCGTCTGCTTAGCAATGAGCTGCAGTCAGAGATATTAAAGAAGAATTAAGAGTTAGAAGGAAGGATGATTTACACTGTTTAATATGCTCCGAGGAAATTATTTCAATTCCCTACAATACAGTCTTTTCCAAAGGTCTTTTCATGCCTTTAATTTCCAAATGGAATAATTCATCAGAAATGGGTTCATATGTGTCATCTCCTTTGGTCTTTTTATCTGTTTATCTGTGACCGGGAGACTCCCGTCCCCACACATTCTGACATCTCTCCGTTTTGTCTTCTCTTATGTTCTCTGAACAGTTACCTGGCTGACCAGTGCTGGAATGGAGGCTGCATCTACCTGATCATGCTCCGAAGGATCAAGCGTAAAGCCCCTCTCCCTCCGTGCAATGGAAACGGCAACGCCACCGTCACCGGTGGCAGCAGTGGCATCCAAGATGGCCGAAACTCCCTGGACCGTAGGAGCAGCGTGTCCTCCGAGCCTCTTGACAGCCTTGCGACGCCGACCGGTGGCAGCAAACGGACGCGAAAGTTTGGCATCATCGCCCGGTCGACGTTCAATCGTGATAGTAAAGAGCTGGGCCCTAAGAACGAGAGCTGGGACGATGGCGGTGGGGAAACGCTGGAGAACGGTTACCGCGGCAACGGTGGCTCTGCGATCTCCATGGACACGAAGGTCACGCCCCCAGAGCTTAGTAGCTGCACACCTTCCATGGACACGCCCCCAGAGGAGGAGCCAAGAGAACCAGGACCAGGGATTGCTCGGCCCCCTCTAGCGATCCCACTTCATCTGCAGAACGGGGGAGGAACCGCCACCCTGCCGAATCGCTTCCACAGAGGACTGTCAGAACACAAGACAGAGTCCCTCAGCAGGGATACCTCCAGTCAGGTAAGACAGACAGAGTCCCTCAGCAGGGATACCTCCAGTCAGGTAGGACAGACAGTGTCCCTCAGCAGTGATACCTCCAGTCAGGTAAGACAGACAGTCATTCAGCAGTGATACCTCCAGTCAGGTAAGACAGACAGTCTCTAAGCAGTGATACCTCCAGTCAGGTAAGACAGACAGTCTCTAAGCAGTGATACCTCCAGTCAGGTAAGACAGACAGTCTCTAAGCAGTGATACCTCCAGTCAGGTAAGACAGACAGTCTCTCAGCAGTGATACCTCCAGTCAGGTAAGACAGACAGAATCCCTCAGCAGTGATACCTCCAGTCAGGTAGGACAGACAGTGTCCCTCAGCAGTGATACCTCCTGTCAGGTAAGACAGACAGAGTCCCTCAGCAGTGATACCTCCAGTCAGGTAAGACAGACAGAATCCCTCAGCAGTGATACCTCCAGTCAGGTAGGACAGACAGAATCCCTCAGCAGTGATACCTCCAGTCAGGTAGGACAGACAGAATCCCTCAGCAGTGATACCTCCAGTCAGGTAGGACAGACATAATCCCTCAGCAGTGATACCTCCAGTCAGGTAAGACACAGTATGTTATAGATACAGTATGTATTCCAGTCAATTTGGACACCTACTCATTCCAGGGTTTTTCTTAATTTTTTACTATTTTCTACATTGTAGAATAATAGTGAAGACATTGAAACTATGAAATAAGACATATAGAATCATGTAGTAACCAAAAAAGAGTTCAAAATATATTTTATATTTGAGATTCTTCAAAGTAGCCACCCTTTGCCTTGATGACAGCTTTGCACACTCTTGACATTCTCTCAACCAGCTTCATGAGGTAGTCACCTGGAATGCATTTAAATGAACAGGTGTGCCTTGTTAAAAGTTAATTTGTGGAAGTTATTTCCACCTTAATGCGTTTGAGCCAATCAGTTGTGTTGTGACAAGGTAGGGGTGGTATACAGAAGATATCCCTATTTGATAAAAGACCAAGTCCATATTATGGCAAGAACAGCTCAAATGAGCAAAGAGAAATGACAGTCCATCATTACTTTAAGACATGAAGGTCAGTCAATCCGGAAGATTTCATGAACTTCGAACGTTTCTTCAAGTGCAGTCGCAAAAACCATCAAGCGCTGTGATGAAACTGGCATTCATGAGGACCGCCACAGGAAAGGAAGACCCAGAGTTACCTCTGCTGCAGAGGATAAGTTCATCAGAGTTAACTGCACCTCAGATTGCAGCTCAAATAAATGCTTCATAGAGTTCAAGTAACAGACACATCTCAACATCAACTGTTCAGAGGAGACTGTGTGAATCAGGCCTTCATGGTTGAATTGCTGCAAAGAAACCACTACTAAAGGACACCAATAATAAGAAGAGACTTGCTTGGGCCAAGAAACAACAGCAATGGACATTAGACCCGGTGGAAATCTGTCCTTTGGTCCAAATTCTTGATTATTGGTTCCAACCGCCGTGTGTTTGTGAGACGCAGAGTAGGTGAACGGATGATCTCCACATGTGTGGTTCCCACCGTGAAGCATGGAGGAGGAGGTGTGATGGTGTGGGGGTGCTGTGCTTTGGTGACACTGTCAGTGATTTATTCAGAATTCAAGGCACACTTAACCAGCATGGCTACCACAGCATTCTGCAGTGATACGCCATCCCATCTGGTTTGCGCTTAGTGGGACTATCATTTGTTTTCAACAGGACAATAATCCAACACACCTCCAGGCTGTGTAAAGGCTATTTAAGCAAGAAGGAGAGTGACGGAGTGCTGCATCAGATGACCTGGCCTCCACAATCATCCGACCTCAACCCATTTGAGATGGTTTTGGATGAGTTAGACCGCAGAGTGAAGAAAAAGCAGCCAACAAGTGCTCAGCATATGTGGGAACTCCTTCAAGACTGTTGGAAGAGAATGCCAAGAGTTTGCAAAGCTGTCATCAAGGCAAAGGGTGTCTACTTTGAAGAATCTCAAATAGAACATATATTTTAATTTGTTTAACACTTTTTTGCTTACTACATGATTCCATATGTGCTATTTCATAGTTTTGATGTCTTCACCATTATTCTACAATGTAGAAAATAATAAAAATAAATAGAAACCCTTGCCTGAGTAGGTGTTCTAAAACTTTGGACTGGTGATGTGCATATATATATATATATACTGTACCATCCTGCACTCATCCTCTCATCAGCACTGAAAGAAGACCGTATGTAGCGGTCTCTTAAAGAAAGAGAGCCGTAGCTTGATCTTGGATGTGTGGTCGTCTCCATATGTTTCTGATGTAACACACCCTGAGAGAGTCTCTCATCTCTGCTCTGTGTTAATCTGGCATACCACGGTTTAGAATAGCCAGTTTGTTTCCAGCCCAGTGCAGATGTTCCCATGTGTCAGTGTTTTAGCCAATCAGAAGGGATATGTTCCCTTGTGCCAATGATTGAACCAATGAGACAGGCAGATGTTCCCATGTTTCAGTGGTTTAGTCAATCAAAGGAGGTTAGGCTTGAGGCCCTTCAGGATCAGATTGCCCACTTTAACATTCTAAACTCAAAGGCCTCTGGTTTTAAAGGGCTGGCTGGTTTAGAGCTTGAAGATGAAGCCTTTTGAAAATACCAGAGTATTCCAAAGCTGTGTAACATCTTACATGAGAACCAAACTGAGGACAGAAACAGTAGTAAACAATGAAATGAGACAGTCTGGCCATATTTCTTAATCTCCATTAAAACTCCACATGTTGAGTCACCTTCACTGGACAAATCTTTTAAAAACCCTCCAGAAATCATACCTCCCTATGTACACCAATGAGTCATCCACAGTGAATAACCTCACCACAGACAATTGAGATCAATCCTAAACAAATACACACTACAGCAAGCTACGTTAACACTATTTTAATCATATTAGTATGAATCAGATTGAGCTCGGATAGCTACAATACACCTGAACATCCTGCATACCAGATACTAATGTTTCTGGTTGGGACGCTTCTGGTTGATCCAGACTCACTTTCCTATCAGGGGTAGGCCTAACATTAGCGTATCTCTTCCATGTTAGGGGTAACCTTAGCTAATCTCTTCCCTGTTAGGCCTAACATTAGCGTATCTCTTCCCTGTTAGGGGTAACATTAGCTAATCTCTTCCCTGTTAGGCCTAACATTAGCTAATCTCTTCTCTGTTAGGCCTAACATGAGCTAAACTCTTCCCTGTTAGGCTTAACATTAGCGTATCTCTTCCCTGTTAGGCCTAACATTAGCTAATCTCTTCTCTGTTAGGCCTAACATGAGCTAATCTCTTCCCTGTTAGGCTTAACATTAGCGTATCTCTTCCCTGTTAGGCCTAACATTAGCTAATCTCTTCCCTGTTAGGGGTAACATTAGCTAATCTCTTCCCTGTTAGGTCTAACATTAGCGTATCTCTTCCCTGTTAGGGGTAACATTAGCGTATCTCTTCCCTGTTAGGGGTAACATTAGCTAATCTCTTCCCTGTTAGGCCTAACATTAGCGTATCTCTTCCCTGTTAGGGGTAACCTTAGCTAATCTCTTCCCTGTTAGGCCTAACATTAGCGTATCTCTTCCCTGTTAGGGGTAACATTAGCTAATCTCTTCCCTGTTAGGGGTAACCTTAGCTAATCTCTTCCCTGTTAGGCCTAACATTAGCGTATCTCTTCCCTGTTAGGGGTAACATTAGCAGATCTCTTCCCTGTTAGGCCTAACATTAGCGTATCTCTTCCCTGTTTGGGGTAACATAAGCTAATCTCTTCCCTGTTAGGCCTAACATTAGCGTATCTCTTCCCTGTTAGGGGTAACATTAGCGTATCTCTTCCCTGTTAGGCCTAACATTAGCGTATCTCTTCCCTGTTAGGGGTAACATTAGCAGATCTCTTCCCTGTTAGGGGTAACATTAGCGTATCTCTTCCCTGTTTGGGGTAACATTAGCGTAGCTCTTCCCTGTTTGGGGTAACATTAGCTAATCTCTTCCCTGTTTGGGGTAACATTAGCTAATCTCTTCCCTGTTTGGGGTAACATTAGCTAATCTCTTCCCTGTTTCGGGTAACATTAGCGTATCTCTTCCCTGTTTGGGGTAACATTAGCTAATCTCTTCCCTGTTTGGGGTAACATTAGCGTATCTCTTCCCTGTTTGGGGTAACATTAGCGTATCTCTTCCCTGTTTGGGGTAACATTAGCGTATCTCTTCCCTGTTTGGGGTAACATTAGCTAATCTCTTCCCTGTTTGGGGTAACATTAGCTAATCTCTTCCCTGTTAGGGGTAACATTAGCGTATCTCTTCCCTGTTAGGGGTAACATTAGCAGATATCTCTTCCCTGTTAGGCCTAACATTAGCTAATCTCTTCCCTGTTAGGGGTAACATTAGCTAATCTCTTCCCTGTTAGGGGTAACATTAGCTAATCTCTTCCCTGTTAGGGGTAACATTAGCTAATCTCTTCCCTGTTAGGGGTAACATTAGCTAATCTCTTCCCTGTTAGGGGTAACATTAGCTAATCTCTTCCCTGTTAGGGGTAACATTAGCGTATCTCTTCCCTGTTAGGGGTAACATTAGCGTATCTCTTCCCTGTTAGGGGTAACATTAGCTAATCTCTTCCCTGTTAGGGGTAACATTAGCTAATCTCTTCCCTGTTAGGGGTAACATTAGCTAATCTCTTCCCTGTTTGGGGTAACATTAGCTAATCTCTTCCCTGTTAGGGGTAACATTAGCTAATCTCTTCCCTGTTAGGGGTAACATTAGCTAATCTCTTCCCTGTTAGGGGTAACATTAGCGTATCTCTTCCCTGTTAGGTCTAACATTAGCTAATATCTTCCCTGTTAGGTCTAACATTAGCTAATATCTTCCCTGTTAGGGGTAACATTAGCTAATCTCTTCCCTGTTTGGGGTAACATTAGCTAATCTCTTCCCTGTTAGGGGTAACATTAGCTAATCTCTTCCCTGTTAGGGGTAACATTAGCTAATCTCTTCCCTGTTAGGGGTAACATTAGCAGATATCTTCCCTGTTTGGGGTAACATTAGCTAATCTCTTCCCTGTTAGGGGTAACATTAGCTAATCTCTTCCCTGTTAGGGGTAACATTAGCTAATCTCTTCCCTGTTAGGGGTAACATTAGCTAATCTCTTCCCTGTTAGGGGTAACATTAGCGTATCTCTTCCCTGTTAGGTCTAACATTAGCTAATCTCTTCCCTGTTAGGGGTAACATTAGCTAATCTCTTCCCTGTTAGGGGTAACATTAGCTAATCTCTTCCCTGTTTGGGGTAACATTAGCTAATCTCTTCCCTGTTAGGGGTAACATTAGCGTATCTCTTCCCTGTTAGGTCTAACATTAGCTAATCTCTTCCCTGTTAGGGGTAACATTAGCTAATCTCTTCCCTGTTAGGCCTAACATTAGCTAATTTCTTCCCTGTTAGGCTTAACATTAGCTAATCTCTTCCCTGTTAGGGGTAACATTAGCTAATCTCTTCCCTGTTAGGCCTAACATTAGCTAATCTCTTCCCTGTTAGGCTTAACATTAGCTAATCTCTTCCCTGTTAGGGGTAACATTAGCTAATCTCTTCCCTGTTAGGGGTAACATTAGCTAATCTCTTCCCTGTTAGGGGTAACATTAGCTAATCTCTTCCCTGTTAGGGGTAACATTAGCTAATCTCTTCCCTGTTAGGCCTAACATTAGCTAATCTCTTCCCTGTTAGGGGTAACATTAGCTAATATCTTCCCTGTTAGGGGTAACATTAGCTAATCTCTTCCCTGTTAGGGGTAACATTAGCTAATCTCTTCCCTGTTAGGGGTAACATTAGCTAATCTCTTCCCTGTTAGGCTTAACATTAGCTAATCTCTTCTCTGTTAGGCCTAACATGAGCTAATCTCTTCCCTGTTAGGCCTAACATGAGCTAATCTCTTCCCTGTTAGGCTTAACATGAGCTAATCTCTTCTCTGTTAGGCCTAACATGAGCTAATCTCTTCCCTGTTAGGCTTAACATTAGCTAATCTCTTCCCTGTTAGGCCTAACATTAGCTAATCTCTTCCCTGTTAGGGGTAACATTAGCTAATCTCTTCCCTGTTAGGGGTAACATTAGCTAATCTCTTCCCTGTTAGGGGTAACATTAGCTAATCTCTTCCCTGTTAGGGGTAACATTAGCTAATCTCTTCCCTGTTAGGCCTAACATTAGCTAATCTCTTCCCTGTTAGGGGTAACATTAGCTAATCTCTTCCCTGTTAGGGGTAACATTAGCTAATCTCTTCCCTGTTAGGCTTAACATTAGCTAATCTCTTCCCTGTTAGGCCTAACATTAGCTAATCTCTTCCCTGTTAGGGGTAACATTAGCTAATCTCTTCCCTGTTAGGGGTAACATTAGCTAATCTCTTCCTTGTTAGGGGTAACATTAGCTAATCTCTTCCCTGTTAGGCCTAACATTAGCTAATCTCTTCCCTGTTAGGGGTAACATTAGCTAATCTCTTCCCTGTTAGGCCTAACATTAGCTAATCTCTTCCTTGTTAGGGGTAACATTAGCTAATCTCTTCCCTGTTAGGCCTAACATTAGCTAATCTCTTCCCTGTTAGGGGTAACATTAGCTAATCTCTTCCCTGTTAGGCCTAACATTAGCTAATCTCTTCCTTGTTAGGGGTAACATTAGCTAATCTCTTCCCTGTTAGGCCTAACATTAGCTAATCTCTTCCCTGTTAGGGGTAACATTAGCTAATCTCTTCCCTGTTAGGGGTAACATTAGCTAATCTCTTCCCTGTTAGGGGTAACATTAGCTAATATCTTCCCTGTTAGGGGTAACATTAGCTAATCTCTTCCCTGTTATGGGTAACATTAGCTAATCTCTTCCCTGTTAGGTCTAACATTAGCTAATCTCTTCCCTGTTAGGCTTAACATTAGCTAATCTCTTCCCTGTTAGGCCTAACATTAGCTAATCTCTTCCCTGTTAGGGGTAACATTAGCTAATCTCTTCCCTGTTAGGTCTAACATTAGCGTATCTCTTCCCTGTTAGGGGTAACATTAGCTAATCTCTTCCCTGTTAGGCCTAACATTAGCAGATCTCTTCCCTGTTTGGGGTAACATTAGCTAATCTCTTCCCTGTTTGGGGTAACATTAGCGTATCTCTTCCCTGTTTGGGGTAACATTAGCGTATCTCTTCCCTGTTAGGGGTAACATTAGCTAATCTCTTCCCTGTTAGGGGTAACATTAGCTAATCTCTTCCCTGTTAGGGGTAACATTAGCTAATCTCTTCCCTGTTAGGGGTAACATTAGCTAATCTCTTCCCTGTTAGGGGTAACATTAGCTAATCTCTTCCCTGTTAGGGGTAACATTAGCTAATCTCTTCCCTGTTAGGGGTAACATTAGCTAATCTCTTCCCTGTTAGGCCTAACATTAGCTAATCTCTTCCCTGTTAGGGGTAACATTAGCTAATCTCTTCCCTGTTAGGGGTAACATTAGCTAATCTCTTCCCTGTTAGGCCTAACATTAGCTAATCTCTTCCCTGTTAGGGGTAACATTAGCTGAGAAAACAGACTACCTACAGTGGTAGTTAGTGTTTTTTAATAACTGTCTGAGGAAACAGTGGGATCTCACTGGGAGACACACAGGGATCTGATTGACTGACTGTGACATGTCGGAAGCCTGTGTTCCGATGCGAAGCTCGGCTCCACCTAGTCAGGTGGTCTGTTCCATCATTAGGTTAACACCATTCAGGACTAACGTTTGTTGTTTTGGTGTCAGACTCTTCCATCGTTAGGTTAACACCATTCAGGGCTAGGAGAGGGCTAGCTGTTATGATGTTGTTTGAATTAAAGGTTTGGGAGAGGAGAGGACTAACTGTTGGGTTAGTGTTGGTAGAGGAGAGGACTAACTGTTGGGTTAGTGTTGGGAGAGGAGAGGACTAACTGTTGGGTTAGTGTTGGGAGAGGAGAGGACTAACTGTTGGGTTAGTGTTGGGAGAGGAGAGGACTAACTGTTGGGTTAGTGTTGGGAGAGGAGAGGACTCGCTACTGGGTTAGTGTTGGGAGAGGAGAAGGCTAACTGTTGGGTTAGTGTTGGGAGAGGAGAGGGCTAACTGTTGGGTTAGTGTTGGGAGAGGAGAGGAGAGGGCTAACACTTGGGTTAGTGTTGGGAGAGGAGAGGACTAACTGCTGGGTTAGCGTTGGGAGAGGAGAAGGCTAACTGTTGGGTTAGTGTTGGGAGAGGAGAGGGCTAACTGTTGGGTTAGTGTTGGGAGAGGAGAGGGCTAACTGTTGGGTTAGTGTTGGGAGAGGAGAGGGCTAACACTTGGGTTAGCGTTGGGAGAGGAGAGGGCTAACACTTGGGTTAGCGTTGGGAGAGGAGAGGGCTAACTGTTGGGTTAGTGTTGGGAGAGGAGAGGACAAACTGTTGGGTTAGTGTTGGGAGAGGAGAGGACTAACTGTTGGGTTAGTGTTGGGAGAGAAGAGGACTAACTGTTGGGTTAGTGTTGGGAGAGGAGATGACTAACTGTTGGGTTAGTGTTGGGAGAGGAGAGGACTAACACTTTGGTTAGTGTTGGGAGAGGAGATGACTAACTGCTGGGTTAGCGTTGGGAGAGGAGAGGGCTAACTGTTATGTTAGTGTTGGGAGAGGAGAGGACTAACTGTTGGGTTAGTGTTGGGGGAGGAGAGGACTAACTGTTGGGTTAGTGTTGGGAGAGAAGAGGACTAACTGTTGGGTTAGTGTTGGAGAGGAGATGACTAACTGTTGGTTAGTTGGGAGAGGAGAGGACTAACACTTTGGTTAGTGTTGGGAGAGGAGAGGACTAACTGCTGGGTTAGCGTTGGGAGAGGAGAGGGCTAACTGCTGGGTTAGTGTTGGGAGAGGAGAGGACTCGCTGCTGGGTTAGTGTTGGGAGAGGAGAGGGCTAACTGTTGGGTTAGTGTTGGGAGAGGAGAGGGCTAACTGTTGGGTTAGTGTTGGGAGAGGAGAGGGCTAACTGTTGGGTTAGTGTTGGGAGAGGAGAGGGCTAACTGTTGGGTTAGGGTTGGTAGAGGGTGTTGGGAGAGAACTAGCCCAGACAAGTCTCTCCTTGACAGACTCACTGCGACCGCCTACCTACCTGTCATCATTCACAACACAACACCTTCGACAGGACAGAACAGGACTGGACAGGTGCTTAGTAATAACCTCATGCTCCCAGGGTGTGTGTATCATCACTCACAAAACTCTCAGGGTCTCTTCTCTTTACAAAACCTACAGACGGGTTGGTTGTTTAGCAACACAACCTATAGACGGGTTGGTTGTTTAGCAACAAAACCTACAGACGGGTTGGTTGTTTAGCAACAAAACCTACAGACGGGTTGGCTGTTTAGCAACAAAACCTACAGACGGGTTGGTTGTTTAGCAACAAACCTACAGACGGGTTGGTTGTTTAGCAAAAACCTACAGACGGTTGGTTGTTTGCAACAAAACCTACAGACGGGTTGGTTGTTTAGCAACAAACCTACAGACGGGTTGGTTTGTTAGCAACACAACCTACAGACGGGTGGGTTGTTTAGCAACAAACCTACAACGGTTTGTTGTTTAGCAACAAAACCTACAGACGGGTTGGTTGTTTAGCAACACAACCTACAGACGGGTTGGTTGTTTAGCAAAAACCTACAGACGGGTTGGTTGTTTAGCACAAAACTACAGACGGGTTGGTTGTTTTAGCAACAAACCTATAGACGGGTTGGTTGTTTAGCAACAAAACCTACAGACGGGTTGGTTGTTTACAACAAAACCTACAGACGGGTTGTTGTTTAGCATCAAAACCTACAGACGGTTGGTTGTTTAGCATCAAAACCTACAGACGGGTTGGTTTTTTAGCAACAAAACCTACAGACGGGTTGGTTGTTTAGCAACAAACCTACAGACGGGTTGGTTGTTTAGCAAACAACCTATAGACGGGTTGGTTGTTTAGCAACAAACCTACAGACGGGTTGGTTGTTTAGCATCAAAACCTACAGACGGTTGTTTGTTTAGCAACAAAACTACAGACGGTTGGTTGTTTAAACAAAACCTATAGACGGGTTGGTTGTTTAGCAACAAAACCTACAGACGGGTTGGTTGTTTAGCAACAAAACCTACAGACGGGTTGGTTGTTTAGCATCAAAACCTACAGACGGGTTGGTTGTTTAGCATCAAAACCTACAGACGGTTGTTTTGTTAGCACAAACCTATAGACGGGTTGGTTGTTTAGCAACAAAACCTATAGACGGTTGTTTTTTAGCAACAGAACCTACAGACGGGTTGGTTGTTTAGCATCAAAACCTACAGACGGGTTGGTTGTTTAGCAACAACCTACAGACGGGTTGTTGTTTAGCAACAAAACCTACAGACGGGTTGGTTGTTTAGCAACAAAACCTATAGACGGGTTGGTTGTTTAGCAACAAAACCTACAGACAGGTTGGTTGTTTAGCATCAAAACCTACAGACGGGTTGGTTGTTTAGCAACAAAACCTATAGACGGGTTGGTTGTTTAGCAACAAAACCTATAGACGGGTTGGTTGTTTAGCAACAAAACCTACATCAAAATGGAGAAAATAAGCAACACCTGGAGGGGGTGGAGACAATCACAAGGAAACAAGTGAAACAGATCAAGTGAAACAGATTAATATATCATTATATAAACTACTGGTGATTAATATATCATTATATAAACTACTGGTGATTAATATATCATTATATAAACTACTGGTGATAATATATCATTATATAAACTACTGGTGATAATATATCATTATATAAACTACTGGTGATTAATATATCATTATATAAACTACTGGTGATTAATATATCATTATATAAACTACTGGTGATAATATATCATTATATAAACTACTGGTGATTAATATATCATTATATAAACACTGGTGTTAATATATCATTATATAAACTACTGGTGATAATATATCTTATATACTCTGGTGATAATATATCATTATATAAACTACTGTGATTAATAATCATTATATACTACTGGTGATTAATATTCATTATAAAACTACTGGTGATTAATATATCATTATATAAACAGACTGGTGATTAATATATCATTATATAACTGCTGGATTAATACATCATTATATAAACTACTGGTGATTAATATATCATTATATAAACTACTGGTGATTAATATATCATTATATAAACTACTGGTGATTAATATATCATTATATAAACTACTGGTGATTAATATATCATTATATAAACTACTGGTGATTAATATATCATTATATAAACTACTGGTGATTAATATATCATTATATAAACTACTGGTGATTATATATCATTATATAAATACTGGTGATTATATATCATTATATAAACTACTGGTGATAATATATCATTATATAAACTACTGGTGATTAATATATCATTATATAAACTACTGGTGATAATATATCATTATATAAACTACTGGTGATTAATATATCATTATATAAACTACTGGTGATTAATATATCATTATATAAACTTCTGGTGATTAATATATCATTATATAAACTTCTGGGGATTAATATATCATTATATAAACTACTGGGGATTATTATCATTATAAAACTACTGGTATTAATATATATCATTATATAAACTACTGGTGATATATATCATTATAATAACTACTGGTGATTAATATATCATTATATAAACTACTTGGGGATTAATATATCATTATATAAACTACTGGTTTATTTATATCATTATATAAACACTGGTGATTAATATATCATTATATAAACTACTGGTGATTAATATATCATTATATAAACTACTGGTTATAATATATCATTATATAAACTACTGGTGATAATATATCATTATCATTATATAAACTACTGGTGATTAATATATCCTTATCATTATATAAACTACTGGTGATAATATATCCTTATATAAACTACTGGTGATTAATATATCATTATCATTATATAAACTACTGGTGATTAATATATCATTATCATTATATAAACTACTGGTGATTAATATATCCTTATCATTATATAAACTACTGGTGATTAATATATCATTATATAAACTACTGGTGATTATATATCCTTATATAAACTACTGGTGATAATATATCATTATATAAACTACTGGTGATAATATATCATTATATAAACTACTGGTGATTAATATATCATTATCATTATATAAACTACTGGTGATAATATATCATTATCATTATATACACTACTGGTGATTATATATATCATTATATACACTACTGGTGATTAATATATCATTATATACACTACTGGTGATTAATAAATCATTATATAAACTACTGGTGATTAATATATAATTATATAAAATACTGGTGATAATAATATGGGGCTTGTGTGCGTTACAACTATCAGTGTCAACAAGGCTGGTATCGCTATTAATGAGGTAATACAAGTATCAAATACCTCTCACTCTCGCTCTGTCTCTCTTTCTACCTCCCTCTCTCCATTCCTATGTCCTTGATGATTTACCCTCTGACTTCTAAACGAGGAACAAGGGAGGTCGTTATTATAATGGAATCCAGCCCAGGTTGAGTAGCTAGCACACAGACATCAGGCCTGTCGTTATTATAATGGAATCCAGCCCAGGTTGAGTAGCTAGCACACAGACATCAGGCCTGTCGTTATTATAATGTATCCAGCCCAGGTTGAGTAGCTAGCACACACGGCTCAGGCCTGTCGTTATTATAATGGAATCCAGCCCAGGTTGAGTAGCTAGCACACAGACATCAGGCCTGTCGTTATTATAATGGAATCCAGCCCAGGTTGAGTAGCTAGCACACAGGCATCAGGCCTGTCGTTATTATAATGGAATCCAGCCCAGGTTGAGTAGCTAGCACACAGACATCAGGCCTGTCGTTATTATAATGGAATCCAGCCCATTTGAGTAGCTAGCACACAGACATCAGGCCTGTCGTTATTATAATGGAATCCAGACCCAGGTTCGTAGCTCAGCAACACGACATCAGGCCTGTCGTTATTATAATGGAATCCAGCCCAGGTTGAGTAGCTAGCACACAGACATCAGGCCTGTCGTTATTATAATGGAATCCAGCCCAGGTTGAGTAGCTAGCACACAGGCATCAGGCCTGTCGTTATTATAAATGGAATCCACCCAGGTTGAGTAGCTAGCACACAGGCATCAGGCCTGTCGTTATTATAATGGAATCCAGCCCAGGTTGAGTAGCTAGCACACAGGCATCAGCCTGTCGTTATTATAATGGAATCCAGCCAGTTGAGTAGCTACACACAGACATCAGGCCTGTCGTTATTATAATGGAATCCAGCCCAGGTTGAGTAGCTAGCACACAGGCATCAGGCCTGTCGTTATTATAATGGAATCCAGCCCAGGTTGAGTAGCTAGCACACAGGCATCAGGCCTGTCGTTATTATAATGGAATCCGACCCCAGGTTGATAGCTACACACAGACATCAGGCCTGTCGTTATTATAATGGAATCCAGCCCAGGTTGAGTAGCTAGCACACAGACATCAGGCCTGTCGTTATTATAATGGAATCCAGCCCAGGTTGAGTAGCTAGCACTCAGACTGAACATATGGTAGTGCTTTAAATTTTAATCACTTCAATCCCCTTAGAGGGTTGGCAATTGTCTTTTCTGGGGCAGCTAAATCGTGTGTGTGTGTGTGTGTGTGTGTGTGTGTGTGTGTGTGTGTGTGTGTGTGTGTGTGTGTGTGTGTGTGTGTGTGTGTGTGTGTGTGTGTGTGTGTTGTGTGTGGTGTGGTGTGTGTGTGTGTGTGGTGTGTTTTACAGTTGTCAAAGACAGGTGCCTCTAAGGATCACTCAGATTATATTTATAGAATATTTACAGAGGAGGATGGAGGAGGAGAATAAGAAGAGAGGAAGAAGAGGGGAGAAGGAGGAGAGAGAGAGATGAGGGAGGAGGATGAAGAGGAAAGAGAGGGAGAGGAGGAGAGAGGAATAGGAGAGAGAGGAGAGAGGAGTAGGAGGGTAAGAAGAAGAAGAAGAGGAGGAGAGAAGAGGAGGCATTGTTGACCAAACTCCACACCTCTCAGCAGGATGAGGAGGAGAGAAAGGAAGAGGGATGAAAGAGGAGGAGGAGATTGAAGTTGGAGGGGAAGAATAAGAAGAGGAGGAGAGAAGCGGATGGAGGAGGAGAGAGGAGGCAGTGTTGATCAATCTCCACACCTCTCAGGAGGATGAGGAGGAGAGAAAGGAGGAGGGAGGAAAGAGGAGGGAGGAGGAGAGAGGAGGCCATGTTGATCAATCTCCACACCTCTCAGTAGGATGAGGAGAGAAAGGAGGAGGGAGGAAAGAGGATGAAGGAGGAGAGAGGAGGCAGTGTTGATCAATCTCCACACCTCTCAGGAGGATGGAACACATAACTTTCTCATTCTAGCGTCTTCCTAAAGCCTGACAGTTGGAATAATCTTGACTTTAATTAAAACACCTCAATGGACTGTTTTCTAATGGGTGATTTGAGTTTAACTGTCAAAAACAATGAATATGTTGAACTATGAGGGTTTTTTTAATAGTTTTTTATATTTGCAAAACATAAATAAATTGTCAGAACAATATTTTTAAAGACAGTTAGATAACATCTCATTATTTCAGAGGACAGTTGTTTTTTTGGAAATGTGTCTCCTGCATAGTCCTGCAACATCAATATACACTGAAATAGTTTGGGTACATATATATTCAGTAATAATAGATCTGAATGCCTGAAAAACTCAGTCAGGATATAGTCTAGGAACCTTAATCTGTCATGGATCTAACACTCCCAAACTCAGTCAGGATATAGTCTAGGAACCTTAATCTGTCATGGATCTAACACTCCCAAACTCAGTCAGGATATAGTCTAGGAACCTTAATCTGTCATGGATCTAACACTCCCAAACTCAGTCAGGATATAGTCTAGGAACCTTAATCTGTCATGGATCTAACACTCCCAAACTCAGTCAGGATATAGTCTAGGAACCTTAATCTGTCATGGATCTAACACTCCCAAACTCAGTCAGGATATAGTCTAGGAACCTTAATCTGTCATGGATCTAACACTCCCAAACTCAGTCAGGATATAGTCTAGTACCCC